>NW_007010903.1:0-54131 GCF_000164805.1 Carlito syrichta | reverse complement strand
ATATGGCAGGAAAAAGAAATAAATGACATCCAAATTACCAAGGAGGAAGTCAAACTATCTCAGTTCACAGATAACCTGATTCTGTATCTAGAAAATCTTAAAGACTTCTTTAAGAGACTCTTAGACCCGATAACTGGCTCAGTAAAGTTTTGGGATACAGAATCAGGATACAAAAATCAGTGGTATATCTATACATCAATAATGCTTAAATCAAGAACCAAATCAAGAGCTCAGTCCCATTTACAATAGCCATTAAAAAAAAAACCCTAGGAATATATTTAACCAAGGAGGTGAAAGATATATACAAGGAGAATTATAGAACATACACAAAAAAAGAAATTGTAGATGACACAAATGGAAAAACATTCCATGCTCATGGATCAGAAGAATTAACATTGTTAAAATGACCATATTGCCCAAAGCAATCTACAGATTCAATGCAATCCCTATTAAAATAGGAACATCCTTTTTCACAGAACTAGAAAAAACAATTCTAAAGTTTATATGGAAGCAAAAAAAAGAGCTCAAATAGCCAAAGCAATCCTAAGTAAAAAGAATAAATATGGAGGTACCACATTGACAGACTTCAAATTATACTACAAGGCTACAGTAACTAAAACAGTATGGTACTGTACAAAAACAGACAGATCAATAGAACAGAACAGAGAACGCAGACACAAAAACCCATACATACCTAAAACCAACTGACCTTCAACAAACTGACAAAAATAAACAATGGGAAAAGGACACTATATTCAATAAATGGCACTGAAAAAACTGGCTAACAATACAGAAGAATGAAACTAGATCTTTCTAGCTCTCATTGTATACAAACATTAACTCAAGATGGATTAAAGACTTAAATGTAAGAGCTGAAACTATAAAAATATGAAAAGAAAACCTAGAAAAAAAACTCTTCTGGACATTGCCCCAGGCATAGACTTTACGACCAAGACTCCAAAAGCAAATGCAACAAAAACAAAATAGACAAATGGGACTTAAATTAAAATGCTTCTGCCAGCAAAATAAATAATCAACAGAGTGAAGAGAAAGCTACAAAACAGGAGAAACTATCTGCACATTATGCCTCAAAGGACCAGAATCTACAAGGAACTCAAACAACTCAACATAAAAAAAAGAATCAAAAAGTGAGCAAAGAACAAGAACAGACATTTCTCAAAAAAACACATACAGTGGCCAACAGACATATGAAAAAATGCTCAGCATCACTAATCATCACAGAAATGTAAATTAAAATCACAATGCAATATTATCTTGAATAATCTTGAATGGTTATTAAAAAGGCAAAGAACAGACGTTGGCAGAGATGTGAAGAAAAGGGCACACTCATACACTGTTGGAGGGATTGTAAACTAGTTCAACCTCTATGGAAAACAGTATGGAGATTTCTCAAGAACTATAAAAAGAATTACCATTCCACCCAGAAATCCCACTACTGGGTATCTACTCAAAGGAAAAGAAATCATTATATAAAAAGATACTTGCACTCATATATAGTCATTGTAGCACTACTCACAAATAGCAAAAATCATAGAATCAACCCAAGTGCCCACTGACAATTGACTGGATAAAGAAAATGTGGTATATATACACCATGAATACTACGTAGTCATAAAAAAGAATAAAATCATGTCCTTTGCAGCAACATGGATGGAGCTGGAGAACATCATCCTAAGTGAACTAACTCAGAAACAGAAAACCGAAAACTACATGTTCTCACTTGGGTGGGAAAGCTAAATGAACATAAAGATGAAAATAACAGACACTGGGGACTAAAAGGGGGAAGGCAGGAAGGGAAATGAGGGTTCTGAAGCTACCAATTGGGTACACTGTTCACTATTTGGAAAATGGGGACAGCTCAGGTCCAGTTCCTACCAGTATGCAATACACCCTTGTAACAAACATGCCTTTGTATCCCCTGAATCTGAAATTTTAAATTTAATAAATACAAAAATTAAAACACTGACATAAAAAAAAAAACTAAACTCAGAATTCACTTAAATAATCATTCAAAAAGCTAACTTCTGAGTTCACTGGTCACTGACACAAAATTCTTTGCATACCAGGATTTAACTAAAAATTGATTTTTCCTTTATTTTGAAGACAAATGGGAATTCAAGTGTTTTTAAGAAGCAGAGTGATGTGATTAGGCTAAAGTAAGAAATGAAAAGAGGGAGCAGTGTGGGCGTGTGACCAGCCAGCAGATGCTGCAGTTGTCCAGGTGAGCATGGCTGCAGTCTAGACAACAGGAGGTAGGGAGATGAGCCCAGGTGATTGGCTTTAGACATGGCCACAAGAGGGAGACTGACTGCTCTGGGTTTTTCTATGAGGGAGTAGTCATGCCCACTCAGGAAAGTCCATTGCTTTGTGTTTTTGTCCAGCACAATGGTCAGAACAAAGAACACCGTTGGTGATATGGGCCCAAGGTGTAGAAGAACAAATGAATGCCCTGCTCACTGAGGTGATAAATGGCTATTCACTAAATGTGGTTTGTCAGGTCTTGGTCTTGGACACCTTCTTCTCTCTTTTCTCTCTATACTTTCCAATTTGTTCCCATGGCTTCAAATGTCATTTCTAACTAATGTCTCCCAAATGTTATCTCCAGCCCAAATATTTCCCCTGAGACGAGACCCAGATATGAATCTCAAATTGCCCACTCAATGTCTCCTCTTGAATAACCAATGGGAATCTCAAATCCAACACATCAGAAATATAAGACTGATCTTTCCTCCAAGCATGTTCTTCCTCAAGGCTTTCTGACTTTGTAAATGGCAAACCTTCTCATGCAGGAGCCCATTTGGAAGCTACATTTGAATCCCTGTCCTCCTCTTCTTCATCTGATCCATCATTAGGAACCATCAACACTATCTCCAAAATACAAATCAAACCTCTCAATTGCTGTCCAATTCCATTGACAGAACTTTCATCCAAACCACCAGTTTCCTGCCCGGAGAGCCTCAATGGCTTCCCCACTCATTATGTAAGCAGCCAAAGTAGTCTTTTTACAACCAGAAAGCTGGTCATTCACCCCTGTCTGTGGTCTGTGATGAAGTACTCTGCCAGCAGACTGTCCCTCCTGATACCCTTGCCATTACTCAGCATGCTCCGCTCCTTGCAGCTTTTTCCCCATTTCTCAGAGATGCCAAGCTCCCTTCTTGGCACTGCGGTTGTCATTCTTACTGTCTTGGTACGTGCTTCCCTGATCCTTGGCGTGGCTTTTTCCTGCTCATGTGACAAGTGTCAGCTTAAATGTCATCTCTACAAAGACAGCATCCCCGACCTCCACCCCACTAATATTTTTTTTAAGGACTCTATTTCTTTCTTCCATAGCTATTATCAGAACTTATGATAATTTTTCTAAAAATTATTATGTTTCTCTCTCTCTCTAGAAGGGAAAGGTAATGCTTATCTTGATCACTGTTTTATTTATGGTATATACATGATTTAAAATTTATGTGTGTGTGTCTATATATAGCATGTACATGTATATATACACATGTATGTATATATTACATTTATGTGTATGTAATGTCTATGTGTCTATTGTGTATACCTGCATGTATATAGATGAATGTGCACATGTGCATACACATGTATATTTTGTGCATACATGTGTAATGTGTGTGTGCATGTATATGCATGCACATGTGTAGCAGTACCTGGTAATTGGCAAATAAGTGATCACTTAGGGTTAGGGTTCTGCAGGACTTTCTTGGACATATTTAAGAAAGCATGCTTGCCCTGAACACTTGGGGTCTCAACAAGACAGATAGGCTCTTGGAGGTAGATCTGCCGGACATAATTCTATGATTACGGCCAACACATTCAGTTCTTCTGGAGTTGTAAGACGTCAGCAAAAGAGACGGACAGAGGTTTGAGAGTTTTTTGTGAAGATTGGGGGTTGGGAAGACTGTGTCAAGTGTTGAATTCAGATGCTGTTGAGGAGCCTAGCCCTACTGGAATGTCGGAGCTAAGTCTTGGTTAAGGGCCTTGTGATGGTTAATTGTCAACCTTCAGATGTGTCAACTTTACTGGGCTGCAGGGAGCCCAGACATTCGGTCAAATGTTATACAGGATGTGTCTGTGAAGGCATTTCTGTAAGATTACATTTAACTCAGTATACTAGATAAAGCACATTGCCCTCCCTAATGTGAGTGGGTCTCATACAAACAGTTGAAGGCCTAAACAGACTGAAAGGGTTGACCCTCCTACAAGTAAGCAAGCATATGTCCAGTTTGATTACCTTCAAGCTGAGACAGTGTGAGCTTTTCCTGCCTTCATAACTGAACTGAAACATCTGCTCTTCTTAGAGCAGAAGGCAAATGAACTAGAACATACAGCAGTGGAGTTCCTCGGTCCCCAGCTTGCCAACTCACCCTGCAGACCTTGGGACCTGTCAACCTTGAGAATGACACATGCCAGTTCCATAAGTCTCTTTATGTATGAGTGTGTGTGTGTGTGTATGCACATTATATGTATACACATCCTACTGGTTCTGTTTGTCTGGAAAACCCTGACACATACAGACATAGTCTGCTGTGCTGCACAGAAAGGGACATGCTGTATAAAATCATGTCTTGATTGTCAGATGGCATCTCCTCTACTTGTATCCTCTATAGTACCTAACACTGAACCTTTGTACGTAATAGGACTGTTCAATGGGAAGATTACTTAATAGTCATGTGTTCTGTTATATATTTTTTAAATAAAAGAAAAGTGTGAAAATCTATTGTTAAAAAGCATCATTATAAAATTAAGGCTAAATTTGTCAGAACAATTTTGCTCACCAAACAGGTGCTCATGAATATATGGTGACATCTACTAGATAATAATTTGGTAACATTCAAGGATTTGTCTCCAAATACATATAAAGAAGAGGGGTGTAAGGCAGGCCCTTTTCAATTGTTAATAAAACAACAGCTACTTATTGTTTTAATTTAATACAGAATCATCACCAACATAATGAATTATATAAAGTTTGCCCTATTTTTAAAATAAAATATAATTTTGTAGCACACAGTAAATTTTAATTTATAATACTTTGAGCTATGTGCCTTTTAAAAATGCTAACTCCTAGTATTTAATAATTATTATGTTTTAAAGATTGAATTATGCTTGAAAATTTTTATCCAAAAATAATATACTTAAAATATATCTAAAGGTGAGATCTTAACCTACTACCAACCATTTCGTTAACTAGAAACCTTAACTCTTTCCTGCACACACAGACCAAAACTACTTTGTGGTGAGAGCAACGGCTAGATTTCACTGTTTTGATTCACCTTACTTCATATGGGCTTCACTGACTTGAAGAACTGACTATTTTGTAAACTGTTGAAAACTTCATCTAAATCTTTAACAGATAGGCTCCTTGTTATAAAACAAAGTAGTTCTATAACAAGAAAAGAACATTCAAAAAACTAGTGTTTAAATATAAGAAAGCTTTCTTATATTAAATTAAATATCAGCTATCAAAAGTCCCAGAACCTGTCCCAACATTACTCATTGAGGTTCTGGATTTCACTCCCATGCTAACAAGAGTGCACAAGTTCCACCAAGCCTCCCTACTTCCCAGCTTCCCAGCAGAGGATAAATAGTGTAAAAGCATGCCTAAATCTCTAAAGTAACTTATACTTCATTAATAATTATTGCAATAATATCTTAAACTTATAAACATAAATAGGTAGAATATCATAGGTATATGCAACTCAGTACAACTCATTAAAATCATTTCCTCAGTCCAATATTATTGTTGTTCATGAGTTCTGAAGTAGGACCACCAAATATTTCATTTATATTTTTATCATAAGTAGGTATAACCTGTAAGAAAGGAAAATAAATTCCCTTTCTCAGATAAAAAGTTCTTAGGAATTTTACAACTCTAACGACTTAAGGTAGGGCAACCACTGTCCACATGTGGCAGGCTACTGGTAGGAACTGATGCAAAAGAAAATAACACTTAGTTAGAAACAAATAATATGGTACTAAATGACGAATTCTTTGGTGAGCTAATCCATTTTAACATCATTCAATTCTATGCTAGTAGCACATCAGCCCAGTGTTTTTAATGTTACTAAAGTTTGTTCACTAAATACCTATTATATGCCAAGCCACGGAAATTTCAAACACTGGAATAAATTTTATTCCAAATAATAAAAGCAAATTCTTATTTATCTTATTTATCTGCCAGATGGTATTATAAACACTTCACTGAATTCTGAAGCCAGCCCTATGGAAGCAGGCACAGAGAAATAACATGACTAAGGTCACAGCTAGTGAGTGACCCACGCAGGATGTTTCAGTGAGAAAACCTACGAATGCCATCTGTCCACAGGCAGCATCTAGTCTTTCCCATTCACATAAGCAATATGGTTTAGAGATGGAACAGACACAGAGAGGAAGCTGGTGCCCATGGTCCTCTGTTCTACATAGTACAGGGGGCAAGACACCCTACACCCATCCTCAGCACAGCAAGCACACAAATCTCACCCAGCTGAGATTCACAGACACAAACCAACGTATGACATGTACAAAAGCAGAGCCCCAGACATGCTTTCTTCAGGACAAAACTGAAATTAAAGCATTTCTCTCATAAGCCAGCAATAAGCAACTCTACATTTATAAAAACCAGCCAAACCTGTTATTTGTTTTATGGAAGGAAAACTTCTTCTGCATAGTTAACTTTTCAATAGAGTTTTGGCATAACTGAGAGATACAAAAAGAAAAGAAAGTTGTTTACTGTTTTAATATTAGAATGTTCACTTGTGATCAATACACTACTGAAATTAAAGAAAGAAAAAAAACTGCATCAGTGAGCCATGCTTAAGAGACTGGTTTTTCTGCACTGAGGAGTTTGCTCTCGTCACTACTGTTTTTCTGTTTTCATAAACTAAAAAACATTTTATGGATTAGATAACCAACCATTTATATGCACAAAGGTCTAGGGAACTGATAGGTTTAAAAGAGATAGTGGGCACATAGAATTTAAGTAAAACAAAGGAAAACAAAATCTCCAGAGTATAACCCTATTCCTTTAATATTAGAATGAATTTATGTCCATGGTCAAATAAGATATGAAGGAACCCTGACTGAGGAAGAGGGTTTTAAACCACAAAGGCTGTGTCTTTGTGCAAAAAATTAAAAATGATTTCAGCCTTTGTCCACATCCATTTTCTGTGTTGTCAAATCCAAAAGAAGCAGGAAGTTAGTCTTTATCCCCAGGAAGATCCTTTCCTCTCCCAGCTCTCCCAGGGTTTTAAAGAGCTCTCCCCTGGAGGCCAAGAACAGAGCTGTCTTCTCAGTCTGAGAAGCGGGGTACCCTTAGCAGCTTAAGGCAAGGGACACTATAATCTACATTCCAGGAACTGGAGTTCTTTAATGGCACTTAACATGAGATTATAAAGTGATGAGTCTGGTTTCCATGTGCTACACACAGGTCAGTCATTGCTTCATGTTAATGCTTTCTGTACCACCAATTATATCTTGATTAGACACTAAGTAAATGTGTGACTCATGAAGATGCAAATACTTATAAAAACTTCTATAGGCTGATAACAATGGGGCTGCATTACATGCTCTTTAATTCTTTCCAAATAGAAAATTTTATAATTATATTAATTATTCTGGACCTATGTGAAACCTGCAAATGTTATCCTTTTTTCATCATTTGTTCACAGTCTCAGACACATAATTGCGCCCATAATTTTGCATGACTGGCATTATTCTCGATTCTGAATCCTAGAAAATAGTTAAAGTTTTCTTTTTTCTTTGATTATCTCATTTAATCCTTACAGTCACCTGTTGAGATAGATACGCTTACCATTCTCTTTTTAGAAATGATGAAAAATTGAGTCCCAGAACAATCAAGCAACTTGTTCAAGGTCATATGGCTACTAAGTGTCAGGGCTGTATAATGCTTTTAAGTAATCCTAAAATATACGACAATATACATGTTGAGCTTCTGTGTTTTAAAAACTCACTTCAGAATCTAACATGTTTAAATCTAGAAAATCACAACTTAGCTCCACCTATAGTAAAATTTGTATACATACCTCACTGAAAAGGCTTCCATTAACATATGAAATCCACAGTTTCCAGAAGTTAGGCAGCTGGCTTAAGACAAGCTTGGTCAATTTTTCAACAAATGCCACCCTGTGGGGAGTTTTGTATCTCCATGCTAAAGAGGGAAAAAATACTATAAATATACTTTTAAATAGAGAATAAAAACCTATTTGAACATATTGCTATCACTCCACCTAAAAATCAAACATAGAGTAGAAGTAGTCTAATTTGCTGTGGACACTTTGGCTACAGAGATTTAAGGTACTGATATCAAAGCATTTCCTCCTTCCCATCAGATTATGATGCCCAGCAGCTACTGGAGCACAGTGGCACCCATAACCAGAGGGCCCTGCTTTTCTTTTTCCCCCCTCAGGTAAGAATGAGCACCTTCTAAAGCATCCCCACTGACTAGCGGTCCAGGGCAATGGGCCAGGTGGCCATAGCCTCGGAAGCGGGGAGGGCTTCCAACAGGAGGATTATTTGGCTTTTCAACAATGTCTGAGGAATGATATATGTCTCTTCAAAAAGTCATGCCTTCAAACAGCAGACTAAAAACAAAGGCAGGGGGTGCTCTACAGGTAATAGTGAAATTCTAGGATAATAACAATGGGCTGGGAAATGCCACTATACAACATAGTTGGTGAAAAATTCAGTAAGGAATCCAGCTGTCATAAAGGAAATATTCAAGTGCAATCACATAAGTAATAACTCCTCCTATAATACAGAAATTTAAGAAAAATTCAAATAATGGAAACTTTTTGGTTACACATCATTTAATACAGCTATTGCAGTAAGTGGGAAATAAGGACTTGGATTTCTTATGGGAAGAATAAGTTCATGGGAATAGAAACAAGGGTGGAAATTCAGGGTCCACTGACCATCTCCTAACTCTCCCGCTCCTTTATCCTATGTGCCATGGCCCAGCAGACTCCCTCCTGCCCTGCCTCCTGGTCCCCACTTACTGGGGAGCTACAGCCAGGTCAAAGTCTAACTACTACTCAGCAACTTCAAAGACAGGTGGCCTCAGAGGACGTTTTCATTATTTCCCTCCCCAGCCATGAGCTTCCTTTAAAAATACTCCTGGGGCCAGGCTCTGTGACTCAGTCTGTAATCCCAACAGTTTGGGAGGCCGAGGTGAGTGGATTGCCTGAGCTCACAGGTTCGAGACCAGTTCAGGCAACTTGGCAAGACCTCGTCTCTACAATGAGATAAAATAAAAAGTAGCCAGGCGTGGTAGCACGCACCTATAGTTCTAGCTACTTGGAAGGCTGAGGCAGAAGGATCACAGGAGCCAAGCAGGTCAACACTGATGTAGCCATGAGTGTGCCACTGCACGCCAGCCTGGGCGCCAGAATGAGACTCCAACTCAAAAACACAAAAACAAAAAAATTCTCCTAGGCAAAAGGTTTTGTTGTTGTTGTTCCAGTGAGGGAGAGATAAATTAATTTTTAAATGTTTAATAATTTCCTAGCCGGGCTCGGTGGCTCAGCCTGCAATCCCGCGTCCTGGGAGGCTGAGGTGAGGAGACTGCCTGAGACCGCGGGTTCGAGACCCGCCTGGGCAACTTGATGAGACCTCATCTCGACAATAAATCAAAAATTAGCCGGGCATGGTAGTGGGTGCCTGTAGTTCCGGCAACTTGGAAGGCTGAGGCGGAAGGATCACCGAAGCCTAGCAGGTTGAGGCTGAGGGAGCCGGGAGCATGCCACTGCACTCCAGTCTGGGCGACAGAGTGAGACTCCAACTCAAAAAAAAAAAAAAAAAGAAAGATTTCTGACTAGATAATACATGGTCAGAAAATAACAAGGTATACAGTGAACATCTACCACCTGCCACCCACATGTGCACAGTTCCCAGCCCCAGGACTGTTTACTAACTTCTTGTTATTCTTTCTGAAATGTTTTTTATATAAACAAGCAAATATAAACGTGCTTTCTTCCCCATCCCAAATGTTCTTTGTTCTTACACACTGAAAGCGCAGAGCTCATGCCCTGAGCTGTCTGACTCCGCTGCAGTTGATCCAGAGTCCCCCATATTCACACAAGCAATGCTCCCTCTCTTTCTCCCTACAGTCACACAGTCTTGCACATTTTTGGCCGTATCCTCATTTAACAAGTTATCTTCTAATGGACAAGACTGTTTCCAGTCATTTGCAGGTAAAATTAATGTTTCAACCAGTAACTGTACACCTACATCGTTTAGCACACGTTTAAGTGTTGAATACATTCCCAGGATGAGAATTGCTGGGTCAAAGAGCACATATTGCTGGAATTTTGATAGGTATTACTGAATTGCCCTCTCAAGGGGTTATTTACACTGCCACTTGCAACACACAAAAGTAGCAGCTTTGTTATAACCTTACCAGTGAACCAAACACACAAAACCCAAACAGAACAATCACCACTTGAGGGTTTTGCCAAATGGGTTTCTTACTGTAGTGTTATTGTGCCTTTTTCACGACTATCATGAGTGAGATTGACATGCTATTCACATGCTTATGAAACACTGAGACTTCCTTTCTGCAGCCCACAGGGCATCTTCATTAATTAAGCATATTAGCCCTTTGTCTATGCTATGAGTTGTGGGGAAAAGTTTTACATGCATTTCCACATGTGTGAAAGGCACGGTTCTTTAAGGGCACATTATAAACTTTATTTGTTCATTCAGCCAATATTTATAGCATATCAACTGTGTGCTTATCATGTGGCTATCCCTGTATCTAAATTGTTCACACTAATGCTGAACAAGGTAGGTTTCTGCCTTCACAGAGCTTATAATCTAACAGAATAGCCAATTAGCCAATGAAATGTATCAAAATGATAATATGAGACAAGAAGTCTTCATTTGGAAACAGAACTTTTAAAGACTTTTTCCTAATAGTAGTTGATGATTGTTTTACAAATGGCAGGCAGCATGCCAGAGCATAAGCCAAGCCATGTACGTCCTGGGTTCAATGACAAGGTAAAAAATGGGACAAGAAAATCTAAAAATGGAAGCACTGAAAAATTTGCTTTATATGGTAGCAAATGAATTCTTACATGATATGTTCCCTGAAAATAATGTTTCAAAAACGAT
The DNA here is from genome assembly GCF_000164805.1 of Carlito syrichta. NCBI lineage: Eukaryota > Metazoa > Chordata > Mammalia > Primates > Tarsiidae > Carlito > Carlito syrichta. The sequence goes on along the minus strand of NW_007010903.1, from coordinate 42,974 downwards.
CTCAGCTCCTCTGTGTAACTCTACTGAAAATTATTTTGTTATTACTATGACTGTGAGAAACTCATCTGCATCCTTACCTCACAGTTCATTCGCAGAGCTTGTTTGCTGGGAAATTAAAGTGAATATCTTGGTGTCAAACCTGAACACGTACTTTGTGTGGTCTGCTCTGGCTTATTATAGAGCCACATACAGTCATGTGCTGATTGAGGAAAGGGATATGTTCTGAGAAATGTGTCCTCAGGCAATTTTGTCATTGTGCGAACATCACAGAGTGACTTACACAAACCTGGATAACATAGCCTACTGTACACCTGGGCTGTATGGTGTAGCCAACTGCTCCTAGGCTACAAGCCTGCACAGCGTGTGGTTGTACTGAATACTGTAAGCAATTCTAACACAATGTTAAGTATCTCTGCATATCTAAATATGGAAAAGATACAGTAAAAATCTGATATAAAAGATTAAAAAAAGGTACACCTATAGGGTACTTACCATGAATGGAGCTTGCAGGACAAGAGGTTGTTCTGGGTGAGTCAGTGAGTAAGTGGTGAGTGAATGTGAAGGCCTAGACATTACTGTGCACTATCGTAGACATTATAAATACTGTACACTTAGACAATACTAAATTTATTTTTAAAATAAACTGTGTTAAGACATTAAGATGGTTACTATGTCACTAGATGATAGGAATTTTTCAGCTCCATTATAATTTTATGGGACCACTGTTGTATATGAGGGTTCATCATTGATGGAACTGTCTTTATGCAACCCATGACTATATCTGCATATACAAACAGACCCTAACTTGTGATGGTTTATAATTCTCACTTTAAGATGGTATGAAAATGACACATATTCTGCAGATTATAACCATTCTGTTTTACACTTTCAGTATAGTAGTCAGTATATTACTTCATATGCTCAACACTTTATTACAAAATAAGCTTTAGATAATTTTGCCCAAAAAGTAGGCTAATGTAGGTGTTCTGAGCACATTAAAGGTAGTCTAGGCTAAGCGAAGATGTTTGGTAGGTTAAGTATATTAAATGCACTTTCAACTTACGATATTTTCAACTTCAGATAGGTTTACTCGGACATAACCCCATCATAAGGAAAGGAGCTTCTTCTGTATATATACACTCTACATATATGTATGCATATACATATGCATATACACTCTACAGATAGATACCACTGGGTCTCATGGAGCAGATCATGGAGGTTACTCTACACTCCCAAAGAAAACACAGGAAGGGCACATTGCCTTTTCACTGATCTAAAAGATAAATTATTTTTTAAAACCCACAAATAAACAAACAGAAAGTAAACTCAGTTTCTCTCCTATTAAATCCACTGATTGGCAAGTATTCTAATTGAAATGTTTCTTGATAGAAAAAGTATTAATATAAAGTATTATATAAATATAATCATAACAAACCAATTTCCCAAATATTCCTTCAGCTAAATAATTTTATGGCAGATTAATCAGTAAAGTTGTTTTGTCTGAGTTCATCATAGTATGGAGTGTTAATATAGTCACTAGACAGTGCTGTCAGATAACTCTACTAAACTGGAAGTTCTACAACTATTTAATGTGCTGGTGCTCAATCACCAAGTCTCTTGGAAAACTGCCAGGCTTTTGCAGCCTCCTGCCCAGTGACAGAGAACAATTTAAGCATCATGTTGTATTTGATCTTTTCATTACTTGCAAATTCTTTAAACATGTGAATGTATTATGTAATGAGAGTCCCTTCCCCCTATTTCTTCTAAGTCTATTTCATCCAAATTCTGTTCATTATAATTTAAAAATGAATTTGAATTTTCTTTTCCTACTGAATCCAATATGTCCTAGTTAAAGCACTAGATGCTGTATCACTGAATAACATAGAGTAATTTCCTAAGAATGACGAAAGGAACCAAGAGGATATTGCAGGAATTTCCAACTTTTTCCAACAGAAATCACAAAGTATGTAGGCTCATTAATTTTGCTTTGATTGTAATGTTGAAAATGAGCTTCTTCAACTTTATTCATACCTATAGTTTACTGTAGGCAATCCTTCACAGTGTTCCAATTCCAAGCAATTATTTGGGGGAAATTAAACTTGATTTATTCGACATCCACTTCTAGTCACACTAGAGAAATATGGATTGGATTTAACCTCTAGCCAAAAAAATTCTATAATAGAATTTCTATTTTAGACACTGGACAGCAGGCTGCACACGCCTGTGATGCCTGGAGGCAAGAGACACGCGGCGAGCTTCACAGTGGCCTAAGCTTTCAGCCTAGACAGTTCTAGACAACAAAGGCAAAGGGTGAGGAATCAAAACAAAGCTCTGTGGCCTTTCCCTGTTGGAAAGGTGGAGAAGGCTGCGAAGACTGGAAACTGCAGGGTTGAGTTCAGAAAAGGAGGAAGCTATGTAGGAAAAAGTTCCAGAAATCTGAGTAGAGGTCTCCTTCACAGTCTTTGTGGAAGATGAGTCCATGAGTATGTGGAGAAAAAGTCATAAACCAGGCAAAAAACTATAAGCTCAATCACTCCCAGAAGTTTCTCAGGGCAGAGAAACTTTCTAGCTCTACACAGCCAGGGATGACAGTCCTTGTCCATGACCTGGGCCCATTGAGCTCAGAGGGCTATGACTGGGTAATCAAGTGCAATAGCACTAGAATGAAGGCTACAAGAGGTCTGCTCTAGCACAGCTTAAAAGCAGGCCCGGAAAGGATCAAGCTGATCTGCAAGTCACTGAACTGCCTGCTCAAGCAAAGCACAATGCTCCTTAAATGAAAATAGCAAAGCCATACAGAACACTCACAGTGTCTGGGAAACAATAAAAAATGAGTAGATGTGCCTGAAGCAGGAAAATGAGAACCACAACCAGAAAACAGAAGAAAAATTAGTCAATGGCAATAGATCCAAAGATAGCAGAGACAACGTGATTGCCAGACAAGAACTTAACAGCTATTATAATTATGCCCAAATACTTAAAGAAACAAACAAAATTTCTAGAGATTAAAAATGCAATGCCTGAAATTTTAGGTTAGACATTGGAGTAAAGAGATCATAAAAGGTGGAAGCACAGTAGGTGACGGTATAATGAAGCATCAAGGGGAAAAGTAGGGGGAAAATAACAAGCCTCAGCATCTATGGAATCTCCTGGTGTCACATACATGCAATCAAAGTCCCAGAGAAGGATGCCAAGCAGAAAAAGATGTGAGAAAATCATGGCTGAAAAATTTCCAAATCTAATGACTATTTCCAAAATTTGATACAATAGTTTCAAATCCCAAGTCTATTTTACCAAGCGGCCTGGCAAACTCAGGCGGAATAAATCGGAACTATTCAAGATGATGCAATTTATTTATTGTCAACTTCAAGTGCAGTTTCTAACTGGGCTAATGTTAATTTGATAAGTGGTGGCAGTAAATTACATGAAGATAGGCAAAGAGTGGGATGGAGGTTATTAGATCTGATATGTTGTCCTACTAATTAAGAAAAGGAACATCTCTTTTCCACGCTCTGTAAGTTAAAATAAAAAATTGGAAAAAAAAAACTTCAAGTAGGCTGTACTACAGAGTCAGGCTCTGACTGTATCTGTTTAGTGGGCTCCATGTCAGACCCTGTAGCACAGATGTAAAGGTACACAATTCTGGCCTGTCATTGTTGATACTAATGCGAGGTGGGCTGGGTAGGGAATGGGAACACGACAAGAGAGAATGCAACAGTTATAGAAGCACTGCATCTAGTACAAATGAACAATCTAATTCTAAGGTGCTCTTATGATAGGCTCCATATTTATTAAGAAGACCTTACAAAAATTCCCTACTCCAATATTTGTAAGAATATTATAAAAACACTTTAAAATAACTTTAGAGGCTTTTAAATTACATAGAAGGTATTTCTATTACTCTATTTGAATTTCTGACACCTGTTACTGAGACTATAAATGATTAGTGAATGATTATATCTAGTTTGGTACACAAGCGCATTATATCCAATATATTTTGTATCACATACAGGTAAATAGACAATAGGTAAACAGCCAACTCAGAAAGTTAAGAAATGCAACAGTTACAACTTTAAATTCTTTATCTTTGAAAAAATTATTAGTAATCAATTTATGGTGAATTAACAATCTTTCCAAACTAAAGTTTAGATTTCATCAAAAAAGGCATATTGACTACAGAAATTACATTTGTGAAACTTTAATCTTGACTTTCTCATAGAAATTTTTCTGTGGCGTTAAAAAAAATTCACAGAAAAAACATACTAGACTTTAATTAAATATCTTGAATAAACCATACCATGACTTACTTAAAAAACAAATGGCATTTCTTTAATGTAAAATGTAATATATATTTTCAGTATTTAAGTTTAATTACTGGATAGTTATTTTAATAAGCAAAAAAGATGACAGTTGGTAATAGCATCAGTAAAACAATTTTGAAATTTTCCAAGAGAAGAATTTTTGGAAGTATACAAGTACAAATTTAAAAAGACCTAGTGGGAGTGGGGAAATACCTACTGTCATCTCGACCAGACTGAAAGCTGCTGCCCCTCTTCAGGGATGCTGTCTGGCTAAGCTGGCCCAACGGTGAGGGACGCATATCGTTCTCGAGATCCAACATGGGACTGTGCAGGCCTGGGGCACCTGGGAAAGAAAGAACATATTTCTATATGCTCTGCATATTCTTACTTAGTGAGGCAACAGACAGCTTCTTGGAGGCTACTACTTGCATAATTGTTCCATATCTAATAAAGCATTTATTAAGCAATATCAAAAATATTTTCTCAGCCGGGCTCGGTGGCTCAGCCTGTAATCCCGCGCCTTTGGGAGGCTGAGGTGAGTGGATTGCCTGAGCCCGCGGGTTCGAGACCCGCCTGGGCAGCGAGACCTCATCTCTACAATAAATCAAAAAATCAGCCGGGCGTGGTAGCGTGCGCCTGTAATTCCGGCTACTTGGAAGGCTGAGGCGGAAGGATCGCCAGAGCCCAGCAGGCGAGGCTGCAGTGGCCGGGAGCGGCCACTTCACTCCAGTCTGGGTGACAGAGTGAGACTCCAACTCAAAAAAAAAAAAAAAAAAAATATTTTCTCTTGGCCAGGCATGGTGGTTCATACCTGTAATGGCAGCATTTTAGAAGGCTAAGGCAGGAGAACTACTTGAGACTAGGAGTTCTACACCAGCCTAGACAACACAGCAAGACCTCAGCTTTACAAATAAATCAAAAAATTAGTGAGGTGTGGTAGCATGTGCCTGTAGTTCCCAGTTACTCAGGAGGCTGAGGCAGAAGGATCACCTGAGCCCAGGAGGGTAAGGCTGCAGTAGCTGGGAGCATGCCTGGGTGGCAGAGACTCCGACTCAAAATTTTTTTCTGTAAATAGATTAATAAATTTTAAAAATAACTCCAAGTTCAGCAAAACTTGGGGTAGGGAAGGAATGCTATAAACATAAAAATTAGGGAAAAAATCACATTTTGCAAAACAACTTTTAGCACTCGGAAAGGAAGTCATGGAATTCTGATTCCTCTGTTTCTTTTAACAGAATCAATATAAATTTCTATAGCATAAATCATCTCTGTCTTCTCCCTTACTGCCACCATTTACATTCAAATCCCCAAATTTTATCATTTATTTCTTTGGTATGTGAGATTTGATACCTTATTTCTATTCCTGATGCCAGCCACCTAGTTTGGATCTTTTTCACCTCATACTGTTAATATTCCAGAAGATAAAACATGTTACCACTGTCAAGAAAGTGTCTTTATTGTCCTAGAGTAATCTCACACTTCAATACAAATTTTTTGATTCTTATCTCAGAAGTCTTTTAAAAAACCTTAAGGATAAAGTCTACATAAATGTTTTCCAACCCAAATTATGCTGAGAGTCAGGAAATACTTTTTCTAAAATGGATCTCAACAGCCATTAGAAACAGAATCCTATATTGCTGAAGGAGTTAGTAAGGACGTTGGCTTGAAGTAGTAACATTTGCCTGGTCAGTCTGTAGGGAGCGTTCAAAGATCTTCAAAATAAACTGAATTCAACGGACATTTACACAGCATTTACAGTCCTGTGCACAGGACACTTATTCTCTTACAAAAATGCATCTAACATTTTCCTGCCTTATTTGTTACCTCTCCACCTGAAAGATCTCCATCTTTCTTCTCCACCCATTTAACCCACATCCTGAAGACTTCAATGTTGCAAATTATAACTATTATACAAAGTTTCTTCTTACTGCTGTCTCTCTAAAGTGCTATCTGGCACTTTTCTGCCCCTGACAGCAGTTATAATGCACATATTTGATTGACTTCACATTCTACTTCTGTTGTTCATTAACCATTATGTACTGTCTATCTTCATGACAGACTACCATCTTCTCAGGGATAAGACCCAAATAGCTTATCTCTGAATTTTCCAAAAAGTCATTGGACCTTCCATAAATAAGTCCCTCAATATATAATAAGTAACTGATACTAAATTATTTGGTGAATAATTCACTAAAAATTGTATTCCCTATTTTATAACTTAATTGTATATTAAAAGTCTATGGACTTATTTTTAAGGCTAAAGGTTAAATACATTTATAAATTAAAATAATTTTGTGCCACTGATAAAACATTGGTGTAGGTATTCAATAACATTTAACAAGTATTTACTGAGCACCTTTCATGTGCCAGGAGTAGTAGACCCTGGGGACATGTTGATGAACAACAGATAAGGCCCTTCTTTCAAGGTGTTTACACTCTGGTAGTAGAGGTAGAAAATAAAACAATAAACAAATAAACAGTAAAAATATAGTACAAATGTTAAGCAGAGACTTTAAATAGTGATTGTGTGATCACAGATGGCTTTACTCCATGGGTCCTCCTATCACGCACCATTGTATGTGATGCAGTATCAGCTATTTCCTTAGACCCTAACAAATTCTACCTGGTAGATTTTATAGAAGTAGAAACTAGATCATTCAAACAGATTTTTTAGTGGCATACAATTTTTTTGAAGACACTATGTTTTAGCTATTGTGGTAAATAAGTTTTGTGCAAGCATTTCTACTTTGGAAAATATTACATCTAAGATAAAAAGACTTGTATAATCCAATATGTTACAACAACAAAAGACATGTCATATTGAGTAAAAAACATACAAACAATGAAGGAACAATATTTCTGGTGACTGATTTTTTTTTTCTATAGCAAAGAAGTTTGTGTGTAGAAGTGTTAATAACTTATGACATTTTCCTTTAAAGTTACACAGAAACAAAAAACTGAGTACCACATGCTCTCACTCATAAGAAGACCCTGAACATTTACTGTAATACTGTAAGAAAGGGAAACTGCCAGGGTTGGGAATAGGGACACATAACATCAATAAGGGTAACTGATCTCAAATCAGGCAAAGTGGGAACCAAAGGGAGGTCCAAACTTTACCTGTACAATAACCACCTGTGTACCCAATCCGAATTATACCCATCTTTAAAATTAAAAAAAAAGCAAAAAAAGTTTACATAGTTGCCAGTGCTATTAATTGCAGAATTCGGAAAATTCATATCAAAATGTAAATTTTCTGACATACTTTAGAAGGAAAATAAAGGGTCCAAGCTTAGCATCATACTAAAATATATTTATGTATGTATTTATTTATGTATAATTTACATTAGCATGTATATTTAAAAGGTACAGGAAGAGAATGCTTTAATTTAAAATGTTACATCTTACTTACTCTCGAAGGTTTCAGGACTATAAATTCATGACTAAGAAGGAAATACTTTCTAGCTTTCCGAAAGTATACTATATACTATTCCTGCAAATAATACAATTGCTTAAATAGTTCCTCAGAAAAAGTTTTCTCTCCATAGATGGCAATTTTACAACTTTAATTTAAATGGTTTAATATTAAATTATTTGTATAGTTTAAGTAAACCTTGAATCTTGAAACGGTTAAAAGATTGATTTACCTTTTTCCTTTAATAACAGAAACTGTATAAAGAATATGCTTTTGTTCTATTAGAAACCACATCATCAATTTTCTATGATATCTGGAAAAAAAGTTAAACATGAACTAATATCTTAATTAGCAATCTAGCATTACCAGCGAGTATAACACAGCAGAAGGGAGCTAGGACAGTACATGTCCTTCAGGACTAATCAGCATCTGGAATACATTTGTGAAACGTACATTTGCCGAGTGACCAGAAGGTGGCGCTTCACAGCTGCACATAAATGCATTAGCCAAGGTGGCGCTTCACAGCTGCACTCAAGTGCATTAGCCCAGCAAACCAAATGGTGGAAAGAAATGAAGAAATAAACCGGGCTCGGTGGCTCAGCCTGTAATCCCGCGCCTTTGGGAAGCTGAGGTGAGTGGATTGCCTGAGCCCGCGGGTTCGAGACCCACCTGGGCAGTGAGACCTCATCTCTACAATAAATCAAAAAGTCAGCCGGGCGTGGTAGCGCGCGCCTGTAGTTCCGGCTACTCGGAAGGCTGAGGTGGAAGGATCGCCGGAGCCCAGCAGGTCTAGGCTGCGGTGGCCGCGGAGTGGCCACTGCACTCCACCCTGCACTCCAGTCCGGGCGACAGAGTGAGACTCCAACTCAAAAAAAAAAAAAAAAAGAAATGAATTTCCCTCCTCAACATTTTGCGTTTTTTTGTCAAAAAAATTAGTCATTTTACAGGAAATCAGAAATATGCTCCGATGAAAAAAGTAATGAAAACATTTTACTATAAAGAGTAAAAAAAAAATTGACAATTCTGACAGTCTTTTAAAACTTAAATTGTATAACTTAATATTTCCAGCTCACAGTATTACAAATATAAAGTGGTTTTGATAAGTAAGCACTACTATAAAAGAACAAAAAAGATGAAAAGAATATAATTTCTATAAGATATAAAATCAGCAAAACATTTTAAATATTTCACAAGTCAGCCTACTTTCTCTTTATTGTTTTAGCACATATCATCAATATCTCTTGATGTGTTTAAAAGAAATATACAGATTATATAAAGCATGTAGTTCTAAAAAAGAATATAGTAAAACTATTATGAAGTTTCATTGTATCATGCACTTATTGATCTGCAGATTATATGCAACTGAAAATGATGTTACTTACGATATTTTTACTGAAAACCTCAGCTACTTTCCCCCTGAGATCCTAAGGAGGACAGTGTTCAACTGCAGACACACAACTGCAATATTTCTTTAGAATGCTAGCTTGCAGTGGAAACTTTACAGGTGACAGACACTAAAGTTTTTGTAAAATTGTGTTTAACTTTGTCCTTTTAAAGTTAATACTGCATTAATATGTGTGGAGAGGTCATTTTTATCCTTGGCAGTGTATTTTCTCTAGAAATGAACTGTTCCTAGGATTTTTTTCTGGACAGAAAATTTTAAAAAGCCTTTTGTCAAGTAAGACGTTATTATTTCCAGCCTCAATGAAAAGTTTGTAACTTTATGTCTTCATTTGGGCAAATACTAATGAATTCTTCCCTATACTTAAAATTGGAGCAGAGATTAATTCTATTAGGGATTCTCATGGTTACGCAATTGATATGGGGTTCCACAGCAACTCACAGGGTCATAGACCTATGCTGTAAAATATACCTGTAAAAATTGGCCTTAAACTATGCAGCTTTTAAAGTCTTTTTTAGTTGTAAAATTCAGATGCTATGATTCAAAGTTTAAATCTGAAACTTCAAATCACCACTAAAAACAAAATGGAAAAGATGCTTATTCTTCCCATGTTCAGGAGACTGATCAGTGGTGTTACCATTTTAGATAAATAAAAAGTTTGTGCTTTAAAAGGAAATTGCATCACAAAAATATTAAAGGTAACCAAAGAAAATTGAAAACTCTATCAGAATTGTATAATAGTTGTAAGAGTTGTTACTGACTTCACAGCTTGGCCATTTAAGCACAGTAACCAACAGATACACTCAAATGAGTAAGTGTTTATAAGATAAAAACGATTTGGCTGTAATCTGTCAAAGTTACTTGAGAAATAACTACAGGTTGACGATTACTCTGGAGAATTGCAAGTAGGCATATAACCCAATAACATGAGGAATCACTACAGTATTTCTAGTTCTAAAATTTGATGTGACATTTGTAAGAAAAATGGTACAAACAAAATTCCAGGAGTAAATATTCCTGGGGTCTAGCTATATTTTTAAACTTCCACACACTGGTGTTTGAGTTACAATTTTACCAATATAACCAATAAAAGATACATATGTTATCTACAAATGCTTGAAAGAAGCAACCTGGAAGGAAAAAAATCCATTAACCACTTAAAAAAATCAAGACACAATGAAGTTAATTACTGGAAGTCAAAAGTCAACATTTTTACTTTTTCCAATTAAATAAAGCTTCTATAACATATGCTAGCAACTTTCTCAAAAGGAATTATTTTCCCATTGTTGTGTACGCAGATACATTTAACAAATCATAAATAAACATAAAATTAGAAAAAATTATTTTTGAAACACTATATAGGCACAGAATAGAAATTTTATTTTAATAAGAGAAAAAATAGTTGGAAAACTTATTTTCAGAAGTGGCAGAAGTTATTCAGAACATTAATGAAACAATCACTAAAAGAATAAGAGCCTTTTCAATAAAAGTCACTTCACTAAGAGAATAAAAGTCTTGGTATAGAAATAATCAAAAGTATTACTTTTCTAAAAGAAAATAAATAGTCAATCGCTCACAATTTGCCATGAACTAGTTGAAACATTTGCTATTTTTTTTTTCCAACAATGGTGAAGTTTCTACTAGATAAAGATTTCAGCTTTATTATAAGCTACAGATCTGGAAAGAACATCCACAAAGCTCAAAAACTTAAAATCTGAATCCTACAACACTGCAAAAAACTGATAAGGACTTTAAGAAGACTTCCTAAAAAATGATTATTATGCCTAGAATTCTGTTAGACTTCCAGGAAACCTTATCATGTATCAGTTAAGTCCATTCAACTCAAGCTGTGCAAGTCTGTTCGATTTTAAATGCAAAATAGCAGTCAATATTTTTGTAACAGACTCTATACAACATAAAGGGCAGAAGAGACCCTTCTTAAGGGAAGCCTGCAGATGTGGGGCCAGGTGAATAAGTTTACTATATTTTCTCATCCTTCAGCCTCTCACAGCAAGTTTTCTCACAGTCTACAATGGTGTGGGGAACACTGATCTGCAGCCCCCGGACTCTCAGAAGGGTGGCCGACTTCCTCACCGCCCTTAAACACCTTTGAACACATTTTCCTGCGCACAGCAGGCCCTTGTCCTGTGCTGCAGCCGACCACCCACTGTTGCTTGTTGACCAAACACGCGGCTGGGAGCCTCCACAGACACAGGCAGGATGGGATTCCTTTCAACCACGCCACACAGAAGAATTTCAATGCCAAAGCTGGGGTGGGGGTGGGGGTATCAAGGCAGAATTACAAATGCCATACGAATGAGACCTGTGTCAACAGATAAAAAATGCTCTTTTTGATCTTCTGATTGTGTGTGTGTGTGTGTGTGTGTGTGTGTGTGTGTGTGTGTATTTTAAAGCTCTGACAGGAACACTTCCTTAATTTAAAGGGGATTATTAATCCAGATTAAACAAAGAGTCACAGCTAACAAACCCCTGCTCACCCACTCCACTTTGGATAGTCTTTAGCAGGTTCCAGGCAATATTTCTAATGTATATTTCAGCATCATTCAAAACAATGGTTCAAAAAAGGGAATGTATATGAAAAGCAAAGCTACAGGTGTGAACTTTGAAGAAGCATTTATGAGCTAACACTGACTAAGAACCATATATTTGTAATAAGTGAGCTGTATAAGTAAATAACTAAAACAAAATCATTTCTGTCTGTATTAAAGTCCTATATCTTTTAGCTATTACATATAGATAGATCTACATGGAGAAAACATGCTTAGAGTATATAAGAAAAAGTTATTAAAAAAATGATAGGACAGTACAGAATTTAAATACATATAAGAATCAATATTTTTAAATTACCAAGTAACAGCATTTAATGTGTCCTTGATATTCATCATCAAAAACTTTTTTCTCCTTAAGCTGGGGACAAGTTCAGACATGAAATGGCTCCCAGCTGCCAGAAGTCTCCTTCCAGATGTACAGTAAGCCACAGCCATGGAAAAACCAGCTGCTACAATAACAAATTGAAAAGATCCTTCTGACACAGCCATTTTAGCCTGTCTGATCTATAAAAAATAGATCATTCATTGTAAGTTGAATAAAATATTCTAAAATAGAAGAAACAAGTAAAGAGAACTTAATCCAAGTCTTTCCTATGATATGCAACTGTAGTTATTTTACTAACAGAATCCACAAATGAATGCTACACTATGCCAAAAGTAAAACAAATTCTCAAGTCCTAGGTTACTGACTTTTAAAAAGCTGCTGAAATTACTAGTATTATTAGTCTCAGTTTTAATTTGGAGGGTGAAATTGTCTTTTCAAATTACATTTTAAAACAAATCTATAATCATTATGTAAAAACCTGTATGCATTCTGGTAATTAAAACTGCTTATGTAAACTTAATACTATTTACAAATAATGGTGATAATTTCTAACAATATGCATTTGAAATCTAATTTGCAGTATACTAAAAATCACTTGGGTTTTCTCTCTCTCTCTCTCTCTCTCGCTTTCTGAAAAAAAGAGACAAAAGGGTAAGGAAAATCAGACCATTGCTTTGGTAGAAGATAACTCTGACTGCAATAATAAACTGGTACTTTCCCTCCACTGCCCTCTTCTGAATTTACTTTCTCCTACATAGTATATAGTTTCTAAGTCTTGAAGCAGGTAATAAAACCCCACTAAGAATTTCATCTTCTAAAGACAATTTTATAAAGACTATGGTCACAATAAGCAAAAGCACAAATGAGCAACTGAACCTCCCCACCCCCGGGGGAGTGGGGGCAGGTAGCCCAGGGCCACTGCATATGGGCACACGCCTTCAGGCACACACCAGCAGGTACATACCATCCACAGAAGGAATGAGTTGCAGGGAGAAGACGATGGAGCACAAATTAGTATCTCACGTCTGTGCTTGAGGCATTGTGCCTTTCCTTTTTTTCTTTTTAAACCAGCCTCTATCATTCTAGGTTCATACTGTCACATACATTAAGGGAACTATTTTTTTAAATCTCTAGAAAATAAATTCCATAAATGAAGCTTCCTAATGTACAACCTCACTATAACAACTTTAAAATAAAAATTATAATTTTATTAAAAGATTTAGCATACATTAGTATTAGTATACAGTATACAGCATATAAGTCAATATACACTTATACTGACTTTTTAAACGATGGACATATTTTTATAGTTCCACAGAAAATTCAATGAATTTGCTGATAGTTTCCTAACGCAGGTTACAATTTCATCTAGCATAGAAGAAGTCTACTTAACCCTGCATTTTGGTAATATCAGAATTAAATGTAGTATTAACCCCATTAATTAAGAAAAACTATATAAAATATGTATGTAAAGGTCATAGATGTATTTTTAAATCGTAAGAAAAATATAGTTTAGTTATGTTGTGTAAATTCACAAAATTGTAGATAATTCATAATAACAATTTATGCACGCATCGTGCTGAAAATACAGACTTTCTGTAACTTAAAAAAGTGAGTGTGTGTCTGAAATGATTAAAAGGGTAGCTACTTAGCAGAGCCTCTATTCCTTCTATAGTAGCTCCACCATAGTGATGACTCAAAACACGTCCCTCGGGTATGCCACAGCACCTCTAAACTATCTTTTTTGTTAACATATTTTTTTATTTTAATATTGTGGGGTACAGTTAAGGGTTAGGTATACAAAGGTAAGGGTTAGGTATACAGTTAGGTTAGGTATACAGTTAAGGGTTAGGTATACAAAGGGTTAGGTATACAAGGGTACCAGCATTGTGCAGGTACCCTTGTTGATGGGTTGTGCCCCCCCATCTCCAGATAGATATTGACTACCGTTAATTCCACCTCCCGTCCCTTCCCTGCCCCCCCATAGTTTCCCGCCACCGCAGCAACCTGGTTGGAATTGAAGTTTATAATACTGAGTGATCTCTCATAGAAACAAAGATCTGAGTATCACATGTTCTCACTCATAAGTGGACCTTGAGTAACTATCGTAATGCCTCTAAACTTTCAAGGACAACCTAGCCAGTAAGAGTTGTCTCTCCCTCTGTTCCATGACTATCCTCAGGAATGAACTGCTCACTTAACTGGGGCTGCTGTTCTATATGTTCCCCTTGGATCCTCAATTGTAGTACGTCATTTGAGATGTTCTAATTAAATACATATCTGAAAGAAAGGCTAACTACTCTCTAAGCAGCCTGATGCTCAAGTTATTTCACACAGCCTGCACATATATTTAAGAGTTATGCTCGAACTCACTTTCAGAACAAAGAAAAAAACACTTTTGAAGGCCACTTTTAAAAATCCTGTTTGTGAATATCAGTGGGGGGTTAACCGAAGGTTTTTCCTGGCAGGAGGAAACCTGAAGACTTAGTCTAATTTTGGACCTATTTCACAGGAATTTTAAAAGACAAGTGACACTTCTTATAAGGTGGTAAAAGTTTAACATGCACAACAATTCAATCCACAGAGCCGCTTTGAATATTTGGAACAGATACAAAATGGCTCAGGCTGGAAACACGATAACAAACTCTTCCATCAGTATTTAAGTTTTCAAGATGAGATTTTAAAATGTTAACCTTAGTTTCATTCTTTTTGTTTGTTTGTTTGTTCTCCCATCTTTTTTGCCCTTAGAAAAGCCGAAAAGATCACATTTGGGCTACAGAGTTGGCCACAGAAACAGAGTATAAAATGTTTGGTGGTAAATGGCCAGGTGCATGCAAGGTGTAATGGTAACGCCTGTTCCATGTCCTCGTACTATACTCTGAGGGCACCACCACCTGCCAGGATTGGTGTATATTATTACTATCAAAACTGGAGTCTAGAGAAAAATCTCATGCAGGACTCATAAGAATGTCAACCTTATGGCCAACTCTGCTGCCAAATACTTCATCATCAAAAGGACCTTTCTTGGAAAAAGGCAGCTTTGTACGTAGTACTGCTGTTTCTGAAAACCTGTCACCATCTCTGCATGGGAAATTTTCTCTGAAGACCACAGGGCCAAATGTAATTAACATCTACCTCCCCCAACCCCTACTATGCAAAGACTTAAAAAAAAAAAAACCAGTTATATGTTAATCAGATTTCTTAGATTCATGCTTAAAGATCAGTTTTAAGACACCAAGAATTACTTTCCTATTTGAATATTTATAGTCATTTAAAACTGTACTTTATTTCACAAAACTGTCTCAGTTAGTACTTACTGTTCTGCCTGTGGGGTTACTTAAACCATTAATAACCATTCCTGTTCTCCAGTGTTAACAGTCCAAGTACAGGTATTACAACAGAAGAACGTCTTAAAACTCACTTTCTTTAGATTTGGAATGCAACAAGCTTTCATTTTGAATGAGGTTCCTGAGAATATGCCAATAAAAACAAGGTAGCTTTTTAAAAAATTATAACAAAGTAACACATGAAATGCAGGCAGTGTTTCAGGGCAAATCGTTTAGAAGCACTTTCTTAATGTTGGAATAGTACATTACCTTTTCAAGTGCGGTAGCCTTCAGTGGAGAACTAGCTACAATTAATTCAAGGAAACCAGCAGGTGCCAAGCAAGCAAGTACTCTGAGCACAAGGGTCAGATCAGAAACAGATATGGCCAAATCAAGAAATAAGAGGCATCCGCTGAGGGCAGTAGGCATTGCCTCCCAACATCCTCAGCGCCACAAGTCCCTTCTGCTCTCGTGGGGACACAGTGTACCTCCCCAGGAACATCCTTATATCCTGCGAAACCTGAGAGAACTGGATGCTTTCTCATTCGCCTCCATTTTCTTAACTTGCTCATTTGCTCATTCTCAGAGAATGAGCATTTATTTATACTGAACATATAATTTTGGAGGTTAGTGATTAGGTCTACATAAAATGTCCCTAGTTGAATTCACTACGTATAGCCAATAGCATAAAAGTAACAGTTTAGAAGTAGTTCATCCAGCACAGCTAGCTTCAGGCACCACTCTTCACATGGCACCAAATGCCAGCTAGCCTGACTTGCCAGTGAAATGCTGATCTGCTTTGACATTACATTCAGAAATTCTGCTTGATAAAATATTTGCACCAACATTGTTACACAGGGTGGTGTTGCATGACCATTGCCTTAACTCACTAGTCTGAAGGGAGTACAATCTGGTGGGTCTGGGGAGAAATCTAGGCACTTGCTAGTTCTGCCCCTATTCAGGATATGAGCACTTGTGTCCATCCCCTAGCCTCTCTGAGACACCTTCCTCACATGCAAAATAGATCTCAAGTCACCTACTAAGCTAAACAGTTTCCCAGGTTTCTTCTAAAACTAAAATGTTTTTAGGTTTCTTCTAAAACTAAAATGAGTGGATATCCAATAGAAATTCTAAATAGTATTTAGCAGACCTACCTCCATATTACCTTATATTTATATTACATATAATTAGGACAATCAAATATCCATTGAGGGTCCACCAATAATCTACAGTTGTAGATTACATAAAAGTTTGTCTGTTACCAGCAAATGTATGATAAAGGCACATTTACATATACATACACTATCTATAATTAGATTACCTGCAGAAATAAATGTAGATAAGTGTATACTAAAGTTAACATGTGTCCAATGACATATTCATACAGTAATGATCACCAACAGAAAAATATCTAAGCATAAGCTGGTTTAAAAGTGATAGTATCAATGTGTTTAGAAAGATACTAGAGAAATTAAATTACTTCTGACTTTTAAAATTAACAGAATACTTGATATTAATAAATTATTGATAATATTTTAGGTATTAATAATGGTATTTTGGTAACAGTTTTTAAAAAGAATCCTAATCTCTAAAAATTAGATACTAATTTAATTATGGATAAAATGGACTGAAATAACCCAGGAACAGTATGGGAAAAGAAAGAGGTGAGGATGTTACAGATAAAATGAGATTGTTCATGAAGTGTTAACTGTTGAAGCTATGTTGAGTATTTGGGATACTATTACATTATCTTTTCTGCTTTTTAATATGCGTAGAATTTTCCAAAGTGAAATAATAAAAATGGCTTCTGATCTAAGATCAAAACACCACACCAATCTTCCAGTTAAAAGGCTTTCATATGTGGAAATACCTATATTTGGATTAGTAGTATTTACTGACAATGAAAAAGAGAACAGTTATCATATTCTGGATGTCAAAGGAAACTACATATATATATACAAACATATGTATAAAATCTATAAGTCTAGGAAACGTATGCTGTTTTGTCATGAAAATTGTAAAGTTCAAAGAGGTGTCAGGTATTACAGTTTTACTTTCCAATCAAAAGGCATTTATAGACATAGCTTCAGATAAAGTGTACTGCCAGTGAACAGACCCATTTCATTCTTTTTTTAAAAGAGGAGTCTCACTCTATCTATCACCCAGGCGGGAGTGTAGTGACAAAATCAAGGCTGACCACAGCCTTGATCTCCTGAGTTCAGGCAAAACTTTTGCTTCAGTCTCACAAATAGCTGGGACTACAGATGAGTGCTACCATGCCCAGCTAACTATTTTTTTTTTTTTTGTAGAGACAGGGTCTTGCTATGTTGTCTAGACTGGTCTTGAACTCCTGGACGCAAGCAAAACTCAGTCTCCTGAAGTGCAGGAATTACAGGCGTGAGCCACCCCACCTAGCTATTCTTCTAATTATTTCACAAGATATGAGCAAGTTCTGCAACAAGCTTGCTCAGAGTAAGTAAGTTACCTACAAGCTTCTGTCATTATTTTTTTCCAGAAATGCTGATTTTTGGATTAATACATACAGTAATATACAACATAAAGAAGACAGGGAAGACAGAATAAAGGTGTGTTTCTTCTATCTTCAAGAAAGATTCAGACCATTAGTGGTAGAATATTGGTTGTCAGATATTCTAGGTAAATGTATGACAAGATATATAAAACTTTCTGGAACTTTTCCAATTTTAAAAAGCCTATAGTTGGCTTCATAAATTACACACACATCCCAGAAATACAAATAGTTCCATACCATATTATGTATTCAGATTGTTTCCTATAAGCATCAACGGGAAAACCTTTGTCAGACCCTTTATCCTGTCTGTACCCAGTGACTATGGAATCTTTGGTGAAGAGTGGTGATATCTGCTGAGTACCCACAAGGTGTCTGAAGTCCTGACAGCCATCCTTTAGGTTCAGTTGAGACACTGCCTCCTCTAGAAAGCTTCCTTGCTCTTCCTCTCAACCAGACTAGGTCCCACGTCACGTGTTTTCATAACACGCTGTACTCCCCAATTCATAATGCTTCTGACGGTTATAACTAAAAACACAGCTATGTAATTGTTAAACTATACATCTTTCTCACTGGACTGCAGGCTCTAAGCAACCTGCAATGCACATCCAGCTCTCAGTGTAGCCTGATGAACAGCCCAGCTTACCTGAGTCACCTGAGAGCTAGGCAACACTGATGCCTGGCCACCATCTCCAGGGAGTCTGACACAATCAGCATGGAGGGAAGGACAGAGGACAGGAATTGAGAGTTGGTCATTAAAAAGACCCAGTGGATTCTGATGGGCAAGCAAGGCTAAAAGCCCTAACAGAGTAGACTCAAAAATTAGCTGAATCAACAGAGATAAATATGTAAGCTACTGTCAATATTTCCAAAGACTACAGACCATGTATATATACCCTTTGTTGTCCTTCTCCCTTGCTAAAAATATAAATTAATTAATGGCACTAATAGGCATGATGACACGGCCTCAAAAAAGAGATATTTGAGTTTTCCTACACATCAAACATAGGAAAGAACAGAATCAGAGCTGAAAAGTACTTAAATCCAAGTCCACCAATTCATGACAAAACTATGCTAGAAATGAGCAGTGGTAACGTCTCTGCAGTGCTTTCTTCTGTGCCAGGACTGTCCTCCCAGGGATCTGAAAAAGACTAGTGCTCCTTTTTATGTCATCCATAAATGAGGCTCAGGCGATGGACCCTGCATCTGCCAGGGTCATGACCAAGGGCCTTGGGTGTGCTCTAAAGGACAATTCTCCCTCACCTCCTACGTTGTCCTCAAGACCTCGCTGCCCACTCCCTTCTCTGGCGCAGCGACACTACGCTCTCCTGCTCCTCTGCCATGACCCTTTTCTTTGTCTTATCTACAGGTTTCTCTTCTCCTACCAGTCTTGAGCACACAGCTCCTCAGGACTGTCCTGGGTTTTCAGCTTTCTTCCTCTTCTTGAGTGAACGCATCTGCTCCTGGGGACCACCTGTATGCAGACCATAACCAAAGTTCTCTCTTTCAATCCACTTACCTATTGGATCTATCCATTTTCATGTCAGACAACTCCATATCCACCTGTCCAAATAAAACAAGGAATTCATTCCCCACTTAAGTTCCCTAACTCAGTGGCACCACCCTCCTCACAACCTAGCTAGCTGCCACAATCAACCATCTAGGAACCATCTCTACTCCTTCCCCGCTCACTTTTCCATAGCCTAATCATTTAGTCCAATCTATCCTTCTATCCTACTTTTTTTTTTTTTTTTTTTTGAGTTGAGTCTCACTCTGTCATCCAGGCTGGAGTGCAGTGGCATGATCATGGATCATTGCAGCCCTGAATTCCTGGACTCAGGGGATCTACCCACCTCAGCTTTCCACATAAGTGGTACTATAGGCACATATCACACACCTGACTAAGAGATGAGGTCTCACTATGTTGCCCAGACTGGTCTCAAACACCAGGGCTCAAGTGATCCTCTCACCTCAGTCTCCCAAAGTGCTGGGATTACAGGTGTGAGCCAACACACCTGGCCTAATCCTACTTTTTATACTTCTCCACATGCCCACCACATCTGTGCTAGGTCCAACAGTGGCCTGGTGCAACCAGTCTCCCCACCAATTTCACTGCTTGGGGTGCACTCTCTCTCATTCATCCACCACATGGAAGCTAGAATTGTCGTCTTTTAAAAAATAAGTCTGATCATGTCTTTCCCTGGCTTAACAACCTTCAATGGCTCTCCCATTTCCCTCTGGGTAAAGTCTGGACCCCTCAACAGAGTGAGCCAACAAATTCCATCAGGTTCCAGTGGCTGCGGAGTCTACTATGATGTTTGCTGCCTCAGACCTGTTCTCGCTCCACCAAATGGAATTCAGAGGTCCTCTCTTGCTGGAACCTGTGCACACCCTCTCTTCCTGAAAGTTTCTACCTCTTTCCTTCTCTATTTTAACTGGCCAACACAGATAGCTTTCAGACTCAAAACAGATAGATATCACTTCCTTCAGATCTCAGAGTGTCACTTCCCTGACCCCAAAACCCTGGATCAGATGCTAGCCCTACACACCACCACAGCACTCAGAATTTCCCCCAGTTTTAGGAAGCAGTACACTATATTCTAATAGTTGGTTACCTGCCTGTCTTCCCACTATTTTGTAAGGTTGCATGACCCAAGCCCTTGTCTGTTGGACTAACTACTGTAACCTCAGCACCCAAAAGTGTCTGCAACACAACAAGCAGTCAAGACACTCAATATTTGTTGAATGATAGGATTTGTTCAATGACTTATAAAATACAAGTCAATAAACCTGCATGCAAATGCAACTGTGACTTCTTTCTCTTAGTTTATCTCAGGGCCTTCACAGAAGTGATTCCCTTCCTCAGGCAGCAGTCAACAGGTACGCTACTTCTTATCCTTACATTCCTTAGCTAATATGAGCCTTCTCTTAGACACTTTCCCAAGTCAGCCATCTAAAACATTATTCACAGTTACTTCCTTTCAGAACACCCTGTGTTTTTTCTTTTTATCACCAGTCTTGATGCTTTATCTGGTTAGTGACGTGTGTAATGGCTTTCCCTTCCTCTGGCAGCAACTCCATGAGGCAAGGCTAGGTCTCTAGGACTCTGCGCAGAACATGATGCACAGCAGGGCTTGACACACTTTACAAAACCATTAGTGGACTAATATTGATCAAAGATCAGTATCAGGCTGGATTCAGTAGCTTAGCCTGTAATCCCAGCACTTTGGGAGGCTGAGGCAAGTGGACTGCCCGAGCCCATGGGTTTGAGACCAGCCTCAGCAACTTGGTGAGACCTAGTCTCTACAATAAATAAAAAATTAGCCAGGTGTGGTAGTGCGTGCCTGTAGTTCCAGCTACTTGGAAGGTTGAGGTGTTAAGGATCGCCAGAGTCCAGCAGGTCAGCACTGGGGTGGGTGTGAGTACGCCACTGCACTCCAGCCTGGGCTAAAGAGTAAGACTCCAACTCATAAAAAAAAAAAAAAAAAAAAAAGATTAGTATCATTTCTACATCACCTTGCCTCCATGAACTGTTTCCTGTTACTCAAAAGTAGACTTTTGTCCATACTGCTAGCCAACCAAAAAAACAGACACAGCAAGAGAATCTTCTCCCTTTTCTCCCTGCCTCCTTCTGGTACTCACTCTCAGCTATAATGCTAACTGGTGGTCCAAAGCACACAAAACAAACAAAAACCAAGAGATACCAAGGAAATCAAGTAATCATTCCCTTAACCATTAAGCATTCCTGAAGTGTGCTAACATGACACACAGGACAGCAGAATGACTGGAAGCAAAAGCCTTGCCTCTGAGGTCTTTCACGTAGCCCTCTTTGCAGCTGTACATGAGCTGAAGGATCCACTGGTGCTGGGCTCCAATGCACTGCCACGCAGGGTCTCCAGGGGCATGAAGGTCAGACAGATACCTGAAAAAGCAAGTCCAAGGTTGGCAAAAGAAGACTTCCTCCATCAGAAGTGAGGCTAAAAGGAAAAGCCAGCATGTTTTAAAATCATTGCATTTTTAAAGAAAGACTAAAATTGTATCAATTTAGTTAAGCATCTGTCTAAATATTATAGTCTTTAATATTTAGTTCTCAATGAAATTTATTCAAATTTCTTCTCATGCATTACTAATAAAACTTTTTATAATATTAGTTCTTTGTAAAAAGAGAAAGACAATTTGCAGCAATCCTATCTCTGGGTAAGCACTTTTATTTATATTTACACTTAGTTCGCAGGGTGTTTCTACTTAGTTTAAAGTCATCATATGAAACTGTAGGAACCAACAGAGGACAGTGGACGAAAATTTTTCAAAGTTCAGCCGTTTTTATTCCTTTTTTATAGAAATATGGCCATAAGATGGCAGTGTGGAACTGCTTGCCATGACGAACTAAATAAAGGCTCATTGAAACTAAGGTTCCTCTACATGAAGAGATTTGGTGACAACACACACTCACCTCTAAAGTCTACACACATTCATGACTGTTTGAGAAAATATTTCTCTAAAAAATATAGTACAGTTGAGTGTTTTTCTTAGTATCTAAATAGTTCTTAAAATAGTTCAAGTCTCCTTTGTACATAAAATACTCAAACCAACAGAAACAATTTAAATATATTTCGAATGAAAACTTTCTGTTGAATATTATTCAAGGTTTGGTCCTCAACCCTCACAAAATATATAAATACACCAAGTTAAACTCAATTAAATCAACTTCAAAAGCATGTCCACATGAATTTATTGTCATAAAACTATTTTTAAGCAATACATTGTCCTTTGTCTTCAGGTTTAAGATTTTTGTTCAACAGTAAACTGTCATTGATGGTTCCAAGCTGTGACCTCAAGCCAAATCTTAATCCCTTAGAAACACTTCTGATGCTTCCCTCCCATGTTTCTCTAGTAGTAGGTATTTATTACTCAGATATCCCAAATAGCAGCTAATTAGAGGAGAAAAATATACTTTGCAAATAATTAACAAATAAAATGCTGAGAACTATCCCGAATGACCCTGACCTTCATAGGTGAACAGAAGGGCCTGGTTGCTGGTGAGGTCAGACACCTGATTACCTGCAGAAGGGCCATGTCACAGTACTCACAGACACAGGCACTATCCCCTCTACCCTATGACTACTTACAGGTTGCAAACAGATTGTGCCTGTGAGTTGAGAAAGGGACAAGTTCACTGAAAGAAAGAACTTTACTCACATTAAGAAGTTACCTAGGATTCCTTCTCATATATGAGAATGATATCCTGAGAAGAAAACTACAATCTAAAAAATTGTATTTAGCTTGGCATATAGAATTCATTTCAAAGCTTCCAAAATCCAATCTGATTCTTTCTCTCACACAAGGCTTTCCTCTATTATTATTTAAAATATACATAAAACAACAGTACATTATGTCTTTTCTTCCCAAAGAACATGTGATTTTATGCTTTCTTGACAGGGATAATGTGTTTTAGCATTCTCCCTATTTAAATAGGCTAGTTTTGCCTCCAAACACTTCTGCAACACTTTCTCCTAATGCTTGAACTTACATAATCTTCAGATTGGGTATTTGTAGTAAGATATAGGAATATTTTTTCAGGGAAGTTGCTTCTTTTTTATTTTTAAACTACTGAATAGGAATGTAGATGGTTCAGTACAAGGGTTCTTTCTCCAACAGTACAGCAAGAGAAATTAATAAGCTTGCTTAGTAACTTTTAAAATTATAAGTCTCTTTAGTATGTCAATTGTGTCCTCACAAAATTTAATAAGACTTTTTCTATTATCTTATTAGTAAGTATAAAGTAAAAGATTTTATAAAAGTTTTACATAGCAAGAAGTTGTTCTCTTAGAAATTCTAGTGTTTCAGTTCAAAAGTACAATGACTTGTACTAGGCTCTTCCAATACGTCTCTTCTTTTTTTTCTTAAAGTATGCAGCTTAAAAATAAGTTTCATTTCAAAAATCTTTGTTTAGAATATATTACATGTTATTGCCATTTCGATTAAAACTATATATCAAGGAATATTTTTTCAAAAGACTCTTTAGAGAAAAAAACAAGGTAAAGAATGTTTATTATAATGAAAATATGCTTAATATTTTAAAATCTAAGAATTAAATATGATCTTTAACAATTCCCAGGAACAGGATCATAATGACCTGGAAAGCTTGGTTTCTTGCTAAAGTTACTAACATGTTGCTGACAGTATCAAGGCAGAATAAGGAGAGTAAGGAGAACCAGGAGTTTTAAATTAGACAAAATACTGAACAAAAGTAAGGTAATCCGTAATAATCTGATTTTCACTTCTACCATGCATAACTTGAATTATGTAAGAAAACTAATACAGATGTATTTTTGTTCATGATAAAACTGTCTCTGTCCCCACTTGGTGCTCACAGATTTCAAAGTCCAACAGATATTCTGATTAGCTCAGATCATATCTTTCTACTTATTAATGATCAAAAATTTAATTTAAAAAGGTAAAAAAGTTGCTTAGTGTCTTCTCAAAGCATCATAAAATAATCACTAAAAAATATGCATAACTATTATTGACTTGCTGACATTTTGCTCTTTTCTCTTTAAAATGACATAGGGAAAAGCAGCTAAAAGGCCGTATAAAAGCATTTTTTTACACCACCATCTTTTAAGTGATATCCATTAAGTTAGCTATCATAAGACCTGTATAAGTTATCCATATAAACAGTAATTCACAACATAAAGAAACTGTATACTCAATATGATTTAGCATACTATTACAGGCAAATCTAATATCACAAATGTAAACAGGTAAGAAAGTACATAAAAAGCATAAGCAGTGAAGTAGTAGAGCAGAAAACAGAGAGCAAGCATTAGGACATCCGATGCTGACCAGCAGTCTGTCCTGGACAGGACATGCAACGTCCCTGGAACTCTGTTTCTTCATATGTAAAATCAAACAGTTGGATAACTGATGTGTACTTTATTTCCAGCATCAAATTTCTAGGATTCTACAAGCCAGAAAATTTCCCAGAACACTCTTTCCTTATGGAGGCAGTGCAGAGAGAAGCAAGAGTAGGCTCTGAAAGCCAACAGGCACCCTCCTCTCTGTGTGCTGGGTGAGCTCCAGTGTCTTCACCTGTGTAACAATTACCATAGAGTGCCTTTTATTTTGGTTATCCAGATCACAGAGGACACACAGAATACATCCCACATGGTAGTGAGCGCATTACACACATGCAGCAGCAACAGCCAGTAATGTTCGTACTCTCTCTCCATTTCACCACCAGAGCCTCTGTTCCCTTCCTCTTGGGCAAACTGTTGCCCAAGGGACAATGGCTCATGCTCCCACCATGCATCTAGGTACTAGAACACAGGTCTGAGTGGACCTCATCCCCCACAACTATACACACAGCAGCTTGGAGGTCAGACCTTTATTCCCCCCAACAATGGTTGCATGGTGGCCACAGCCAAATGCAAAAATAATAACAAAAAAATTATTATTTTATAACTACTTGGATATCCAATCAACTTCACTAATTAAAGAGGAGCAGTCATTAAATATGGAAAATAACAGCTTATTCTGAGAACAAAGGCCACACTAAAAATATTCCAGCAGAAAATAAAAGTTAATATTTTTTAATAACAGATATAAAAAGCTTACAAATTATATACTTTGCCTCCAAATCCTGGTATAAACTACACATATGAAAAAATTACTGACAGTTTATTACATGTTAGACATTGTGTTAAATTCTTGAGTATCTTTGCAACCACCCTGAGAGACCATGTTATCCTGTCCATCTCACAGATGAATAAACAGAAAAAGAGAATTCAAGGAAATCTCAGAAAGTGAACAGCTAGTTTCCATTATGTGATATTGCTTCCTTTTTCTAAGGCTCTCTCTTCATATCCTGTGATGTCCATCTCTTTTAATATCACTGCTACTTTTTTTTAAGTATTCTCAGTAATTTTATTTCTCTTTTACTGATCACTAAAAGCATGTAAATCAGATAGGTATTCAAGGCTAAAACCTTTCAGAACGTTTTCTATCGTTGAGCCACAGCACAATCCTGTGGCATGAAGAACTTCCTACCTACTGCGAGACAGTATTCCACTCTAAACCATAGAGAGAGCCCTTACTTCATGGACTATGGGAACCCAAGGGTTCTGTATCCACACTATACTGTTAGTTTAGGCAGCCCATTTTTCAGCAGGAGGAAGAGGTGACTGAGAAAGGATGTTACCTTTCCTTTCCCAAAACTGGCAGGATTTTCTTGTCCTTAAAAAGTGAGTACACTGTAACTGCTCCCAAATATATTAATATTCTAAAGAATTTTGGTGTCTGACATTTGTCTTCCTTTTACCATCTCATCAATCTTCTAATTTCCTCAAAGCAGGATTATATAATGCATCCAGTACCAAAAAGATATATGTGATTCATCAAAATTCTTAGAGAAGGTTTACCTTATATAACGCTTTTGGTCGTGTAAGGTTGATGGCATCTCAAGCAATTTATCCAGAAGTAATTCTCTTAAAGCTTCAATCCATGTTTCTACTTCAGCATAATCTGTTTAAAAAGAAAAGAATATACAAGATTTACAGAAAGGAAAGTTAAAGTCAAATTTCAGAAAGCAGAAGAGTGGCTGCTTGTAGGGACGGGGGCTGACTGAGAAGAGGACCAGGGCCCTCCCTGGAGTAATCAAACACCACACCTTGCGTGGGTGTATGCATTCATCAAAACCCACTGCCCTGCAACATGTCAGGTCTGTGTGTTTCACTACATGTCAATTTTACCACAATGAAAAAAACATATTTAGTTTTCTAAGTCTATGACTTTAATAAAACCTTGTGATAGTTCTCCTAGTTGATAAGACTTTACTGCAGGGCATTTTAAGCTCTTCTTACTTTCTGCAACACTGGCATTAGAGATAATTTTATAAGTTATTCAGTTTCCTTTAAATAAGGTTAGAGTACATAAATATATTGGTCTTTCTGAAGAGGGAAGACTAAAATGTACTCTTCCATCTCTGTAAAATACCTGTCATTGATTCTTTCCATTAAAAAAATGCTGTAATAGCATCGTGGTCAGCAAACGGCAAAGAATGTTCAAGGCTAATCTATCTCCGTGGCTGCTCATTTTTATATCTCGAAAAAGAAAGTTGTCATGTTATTTTTGAAGTAATTGTTTTATATTTTAAAGACAGCACCATATAAACGAAAACTAAAACTCATGTAACATTCTTTGCAGAATATATTTCACATTCTTCCTATAAAAAGAAAGTAGAAGATCTAAAAGCAATAAACAAATCTTACATTTCTTGAAAACTTGCACCTCTGTTTTCCCAAAGAGTGACTTGGCCTTTTCATAATCATTAATAACCACATCATAATCACCCTTTAAAATAAAGAAACATTTTAGAGACTGTCAGTAAAGCATAAAGAAGACATTTGGTTAAGATTAAAAAAAAAACTTAAATCTTTAAAATTTATGACAGCTATAACTATACGTACATAAATAAATATGTACTCTACCTTTTGAATATTCCTTTCAATATTTAGAGGAAGGTTGAAAAGAAACTTAAATCGCTGAAGCACATTGAGTGCATTTCTTGTGGAATCTGCCTTGTCCTTTCGACCTAATACTTCTTGAAATAACGCATCCGCAGTATTACTTGCTCCTATTTTAAAAGGAGAGAAAGAAACTTAGATGGGAACTGATTTTAATCATAAAATGCGTAACTGGACATTAGAAAAAAATGTTAGACTGCTATAAGTAGCTTTACATTAAAATCCAATAGACTGTGTTTTAAAGTTAGCTATATTGCAGATCTTTTACATTTTGCTAAAATAAAATCTCCATTTTGCCTCAGTCTTTTCATATGTTAAGAATGGTATCCAATATAAAAACAACCATATTTACCATGCCTAAATAAATTCTCTAACATGAACCTACACTTATTTTACTTACTCTTCTAAACTTTATAGCAATTATAAGCCCTTAGGTTATTTAATTACTCCAGAAAATAGAGTAAAGCACATGCACATGTGTGCACACATATGTAAATTAGTTAAATTCCGTGTGTTCAGTATCTACATATGGGATAATAAACAAAACAAAGAAAATAGTTTTCAGAAAAACTTCTCAAAAGAAATATTTTTAAACAAACTCATTTCTTGACAGAATTACCTCCTTATATAGCAGGCACAGAAAATTACATAAGTAATTTAAAATGACAAACTTGAAAATAGGACCATAAATATTACTTAAATCAACCAATTCTTATAAAATCCTATATAAACTGGACATATCATAAGTTTTTTTTAAATCTAAAAGACCTGAAACTATATTAATCACAGAATGAAAGAGTTGCTTTATCTAAAGCAAAATTTGCTGTGTCCAAAAATAGTTTAAATTTTGCAACTTGTGAATTATTTTTAATTAGCCATAAGGAAAAAGGAGAAAAAAGATAAACTGTTTTCGGCTGTTTGATCGCTGCTTGTGAAAGTTTCTACATCATTTGGTCTGGTGACTATATTCTAAGCAAAGATGAAGAACGCACCCCAGCCTCACTGGGTGGCTTGCATGCCATGTTCTCCAGTCCACACTGTGGGTGGCCTAGCCGTGTTAAAGTCATCTTTGTAACAGGATTGTTTTATCTAAATAATGTTTAAATTCTGTTGAAATTTTAAAGGCCTGATATAAAAACTTTGTTTTGTCAAGATAGCAGTTTTCACCACATGCTATTTAATGTAGAACACGAAATTTCTACTGTAAGATGAGAAAAAATATATTTGCTTTTTGATACCAAACCACATAATAAAGGCTAAATGAAGACTTGAAATCTGATTAGAATTAAAACTTTTTTCCTCAAAGAAAAAATCTGTAAGGTATTTGTTTATCATTTAAAAAATATAAATTTCGTAAATTGAGGCTTCATAAATGAACAGAAATGTGAGAGGAACTAAATCTTTTTAAAAGGTTTATTACTCATGTGTGGAATCTGAAGGTTAAATCGTCAAGCATTTTTTTGTTGTTGTTTAATGAAGAAATGTGAGGCAAAAAATTATAAAAGTTCAAAATTAAACTTTTCTCATCTTATTTTTAAAGTAGTAAAAAAATTACCAACTAATAATTTTAACTCCTCTAAAAAGTATAAAAACAAGTACAGAAAAAATCCACTAATACTTAAATAAAATATAAGCATAAAGAAAAATGTATAGACAGAAATTATAAATTATAAAATTATAATTTTATTTATACTGAAAAATATATATTTATAGAAGTTTAATTTAAACAAATGTGAAGAAATTATAAGATGATAACTTTAATTTAAAGATAACTTCTGTCTACATATTATTCTATTGTGGATTTTATTGTACTAAAAAAAATTTATTGCAGCAAAACTGCAGTTCATAACTCTGAGAACTAGATGATATCTCTGGTAATAAAATACAGAAGAGCAGTGAAACCAAGATTTGTGCAAATAGATAAAAATCGCCAGCAGCTCACAAAATGCATTTGATATTTTCCTTCTCTAGTGCTACTAGTAAGAAAACAAAGCTACTGAAGAAAGGGGTGCTCTTCATACACAAGGCTGATGCCACAGACACAGCCATCAAGAAGGCATTCTCAGAGTCCCCTAGTATGAAACTCCCACGTGTGCCAGTCCATACAAACTCTCATTTCCTTCTCACACGAAAAACACCCAGTGTCGAGCAGTCAGCAGGGGTGTGAGTGTCCAGTGTCGGCCGTCAAACAAGTCTAACTGGACTAGGTGGCCATTAAAACCATGATTTTGACCTTTAAGGCTGCAGAACAGCTACATTCACCAGCCCTGGACAAATCTAGACCTGAGCTTGTCTTTTCTCCTCACTGGGAGATGGTCTCAACACTAGCTAATTTGGACAATTACTGTCATTGTCTCAGTCACACAGGAACCCTGAGAACTAACAGTAACGCTGTGGTAACAGTGTGTCTGCCCCCAACGTAGAGCAATATAATTTTCATACAGTGCAAGATGGGAAGAAAAGTCACTGCAGCACTGCACACCAACCAATGGAACTCACACCTGCTCAGGGAGCTCATATCATTAACAATGGAAAGTATTTTACATGTGCCAGGAACTCCTGTCATCTAGAAAACCTAGTTCTGTAATTCTAATGGTGTCTTAAAATTTCAAGCATGTTTATTTAAAGTGAACATTATGTTTTCTCTGATTTCAAAGTGGCTGTATTGGTCCCTGCATTGGTACTGACACTTAAGACAGTAAATCACAAAAGTGATTTTTAATCTGGACTCTCTGCTTGATGAAAACTGGGGGGATCGAGGCAGAACAAAAGGAGCAACCCCTCCTATCCCATCACAACACAAATGACAAATGACCCTAGAAATCTCACTCATATATTGAACTGAATTTTTCCTCTCCACTCTTCTCCTCATATCCAAACCTGCTCTTCCTTCATCCACTTGAGGAAACTCCACATGACAGCACAGCAGGTGTGTCATGAGCAACCCCATCCCCTGCAGCTCGCCTCTTACATCTGCACACCAGCCACTAGCTCCTGCTCCTGGGCTGCAGCTCATCTCCTCTCAGAACTCAGAGCCTTCTCTCAAGTTGCCAGCCCTGCTGGAACACACTTGTATCCCTCCACTCGGCTGCCCACTCCAGCCTCTGCCTGTCTGGGCACTCCCTGCTCTCTCCACTCAACTGTTTGGTGGGTTGCCCATATTCAGGCTCCAGACACACCCCAGGATGACTACCTGCAGAGTATCATCACACCATAATTCAATGGCCTGCTCTGTGTCTGTGTATTCCATTAGATTATAATCTCTTAGAAGTAGAGTACAAGTTTTATTTTTATACCCCTGGAATAAAACAAACATGTGCTCAATACATGCTTACAGAGCAAGGGACTAAAACTCAGTCTCGGAACTGATGACCAGTATTATCCCTACTTGGAGAGGTGGTGCCATGCAGCATGGCAGGTCTCGCTTCGCAAAACAACAGGGTTATGACAGGGATGAGTAAGCTGAAGCCCAGTAAAGTGATCTGCAGAATCAATGGGAAAATTACAGCTGTGACTTCTAAAAATGTTTGCTGCAACATTAAAAACTCGCTTACATTAGCTATTAATGAATAACAAAATTTTTTAAATAGTAAAACTAATATTTAGTATACTATAATTTAAAACATTAGAAACATTACAAATTAAAGTACTTCATAGAAAAACTTATCAAGCGTCTTTGACTTCTTTTTGTCATAAAATTTATAATTATATATCAAGCATCTTTTCTATGCTTTAACAAATTTATCATACTCAAAGTGTGAATCAGATTCTGATATTTTATCCTTTGCACTTTCAACGTTGTGAAACATCTCTGAGGGTTCCTTTGAACATAACTTCCTTTGGGACACCTCATGCTTTTCTTCATAAACACTTTCTCATTTACAGTGATCAGGTCTCCACCACTGAGTCTCAAACTGCAGCAGAGTCCACATTCCCACTGTCAGCTATTTCTTCCATAACTCCATTTGTTAGATTTGAATTTCACTTTTCATGTTACTGTTTTTTGTTTTTTGATACACTTTCATCTTTATGGGTGAATTCCTTTGGATTATTCATTTTTTGTAAAACGTCACTGGATTTATCAAGGCATAGTGACCAGGTACTCCTTGGCTCTTGAAAGTAGTGACATGACTGTTCACCCTGTGTACATGCTAGTTGCAACCTGGGGACTGAAGAGCTAGCAGGGAATTTCGTACTTGGGGCAGTTATAACTGGAATCTGCACTGTGTTGCTGGGCGTAGGGTGTTATTTAATTGAACCATGGTGATTGAAATCTGTGCCTATCCAAACCATGCATAAGGATACCTAGTTTAAAGCACAAATTTGGAGCCAGATTTCTGTAGATATATCTCAGTTCTGCCACTTACTATTTATATGACTTTATGTAGCTCATTTAATCTTCATCAATAAAATGAAGTTAACAACATAAATCTCAAGAACTGCTGTGAGGACTAAATATACATAGACTGCTGAGAGCAGCACCTGCCCCTTAGCAGATACCACACAGGTCTTAGCTATAACTACCACAACTATTGATACCAATACTAACACAGTACTGTCTGCATCTGCTACCCTGTTATAATACAGTAGCCACTGGCCACATGGGGCCTTCTCAATTTAAAGTTTAAGCAATGAAAATTGAATAAAAATTTAAAATGCAATTCCTCAGCTGTACTAGGCACACTTGAACTGCTCAATAGCTACAATTTCCTCACTGCAGAAGTTCTACTGAACAATGCTGCTCTATACTCTTGCAAAAGATAAGAACACAGATATAAATACGTTCATTTGATATGAATAAACTACAGGTTAACAATGGCTTGAAACTGAGAAGGAATTAAGGTCAAAGGCCAACATGAGAAATACACACCAATACAAACAAAAAAAAGTTCAGTAAAGTGTCAACATTGATCTACTCAGAATAAAATGGACTACATTTCTTATAGCCAACATAATCCTTTAGAAGCTTAGCTTGAAGAAAGATTGCCCATATTTTTAAAAATACTCTCATTTAAAAAACTAAAGAAGAATTCATATGAATTAGCACGTAATTATATATAAAAGCCTTAGCAATAATCTGAACAAACTAAACTACATTAATACTCATTTGTTCCTTCCTTTCCAAAAGAAAAGAAACTAAATTTTCAATAGTAATAATTGAGTTTTTCCTGATTTTAATTGTTTTCCCCAGTTCTACAGCACTGAAGTCCCAGATAATGACAAAACCCAGTCTGGGAAGGAGAGACTGTCCCAGGGCTGGAGCTATGTCCCCTCCGGCCTTGTGTCCCTGGCAGCTCAGTATGGGACTCACACACCAGCACTAAGTAAACACTTGTCAAGTTGACCTTAACCTAAGACAGCAAACATCAACATCATGTGGATAAAGAATGCTTCTGGATAAAAAGGAATTGTTATAAAGAAATATATTTTAAGGAAATTTTTACACCAAAAAGTCCTGAAGGAAGGTCTTAAAAAGAAGTGACCATTTAAATTAAACTGAAGTTTATCCCAAAACAGAAAAACTTCAACAGAAAGTCATTATGACAATTTTCTGGAAAAAGCTCATGGTTATAAAGGAATATAAGTAAAACAATTTCCCTTACAACTTTTAATACTACAAGTTTCAAAGAATCATTCCACAAACTACTTCTTAAAAGAAAAAATTACCTAACCACACTATGCTAAGCCTAACACATGCAACAGACCTTAGCATTTTTCAAACCTTAACAAGTATCCCTTTTACCAACTCAATAATATACTTATTATGTCAGCTGTTCCTACAAGTCACCTTCTAAAAGTTATGGAAGTATTCTTGTTTTTAGAACAGGTATCTTAGTTTGATGATAACTTCTTTAGTGCACATAACATCACTGAGCAGAAAATATCCTTCCAAGACCTTAAAATGTTTGACTATGCTAACACAGAAATAGCTTCAATAAGTATTTGAGTTGAATTCAGAATATATCCATTGTAACAAAGTTGGTGACTTGATGCTCAAAGATAAAAACAAAGCAAAATCTCAAGATAAGTAATAATAATGGTAATAAAAATAATCAGAAGAAAAAAATTGTAACTGCTGTCAAATTTTTAAATTTAGAATGAAATCCAAGTACTTAAATTCTACTACCAAGGAAAGCCCACACCAAATTAAATCTTCCTTCTAGAAAATATTTTATTAGGGATTCTCTAGGCTTGAAAACAGATATTTATGTAAACGCTCAGAAAGTTCTACTCATGGGAACTAATTAGGCTAGAAATGCAAAATTAACTTCATATCACAGTCCTGTAGTCATAGAATCTTTAAAGATCTGATATGAGGTTTCTTAATTTTTTCTTAGCCTAACTTCAAGACAAAATCATGTTACATTTAAAAACAAGGAGATTCCTAAGGAGATTCATATCAAATGTTAATATATGCATGAAAAGAGGATGACTTATTTTTAAGCCACTAATATCATAATAAGGATTAATTAATATAATGAGTTTTTTCTAAATCACTAGGATAAATAGCTGGGAACTAAAAAGGACAAAAGAGAAGATGAACAGGACTCAAAACTTTATACATAAACTTTAGCTTTTCCTGGGCTTATAATTTTTACAAAATGTCTCAGATTTAGATATATTCTTAAATATCCAGCTGCAAATCCTTTTGTGGAAAAAGGCAAAGCATATACAAATAAATGACACCTACATATCTGTCATCCTAATAGACAGTTTTTCCCAGTTTTTGGTCAATGACAATCCTGGCTATTTTCTCAGCACTTTCCTATCTCTGATGATGCTAATCATAATAAACCGGTCTGTCTTATGGTGGCAGATTTTATTTCCTATGAAGTATATTGGTTTGTTTTCAAATTATGATTTCTCATAAATACTATGCAAACAGAAACAGAACATTCATTTCCAATGTTTCTATTCCTCTTTATTATGTTTATTAAATCATTTCTATTTAGAAATAAATACTAAAATGCAACTTACTGCCTTGTCCTATAAAGTCAGGTCCATGACCTATATTAAAGTTTGTTACAAAGTCCATAAATAGTTTTGGGTGGTAGACAACACTTACTGTTCAGAACATTCTCCAGTTTCTGCGTCATGGATCCCTCTACTTTTTCTGTTCCATCCGCTTCTAGTTTTTGATGGATGGCTAGAAAATAAAATCTTGTTAAAATATGGGTCATTTTAATAGGTGGGGATATACTACATCAAAATGACATTTTCAAGCAGCTTTTAAAATGGTCACATTCTTTTCACTACTGGAAAAGATCACAAACACATCACTCTGAAAAGTGCCCAGCAGACATCAGTCTAAGCTATTTGCAGTTTAGTATCATTAAAACAGTATATAACACATACCCAATCATCTGACCTTCAAGACTCAGTGGTTAGTAAACAGTTGGATTTATAAAGAAAAGGAAGGCTCGAGGTATCCTGGGGTCTTATTACTATAGGTTGAGTATCCCCAACCTGAAAATCTGAAATGCTGCAAAATCTGAAACTTTTGAGCACCAACGTGACATTCAAAGGAAATGCTCATTGGAACATTTCAGATTTCAGATTTCAGATTTTCAGACTGGAGATGCTCAACCAGTAACAACATAATGCAAATATCCCAAAATCTGAAAAGATTCTAAATCCTCCTTGCCCCAAGTATTTCAGACAAGGGATACTCAAACTGTAATGTCAATATTTGACCACAGGAAAGTCATTCTTATTCCTTAGTTTCACCATTTGCAAAGTAGAAACATTACTATTTAGAGTCTACCAACTTCAAAACATTTAATTTCAGCCTTGGGATATAACATGACAAAATACATATCTTCATGTTCTATTCAATCTACAATAAGTTACTTTCCTTAGAGGTTCCCAAGAAATACCTAGCTACATCTACCAAAACATCAACTGGGGAATGTACAAATTACAATGGAGTTTTTTTCTGTTATTGATTTATGTCTGCCTGAATCTGATAAAGATTATTAGGGG
This sequence comes from Carlito syrichta, assembly GCF_000164805.1. Lineage (NCBI taxonomy): Eukaryota > Metazoa > Chordata > Mammalia > Primates > Tarsiidae > Carlito > Carlito syrichta. Next base: position 7,598 of record NW_007010903.1, on the reverse strand, counting down.
ATGATTTAATAATTTATATTCAAAAACTGTTTCACCCACTGAAAAGGAGAGCTTTTAAACACAGCATATCAGGCTTATTTTGGTGAAAACTAAGAAAATTTTCAAAAGAAAATTGGCCAAATACAATTTCAAATTCAAAATGATAAATAAAAATAATAAAAATAGCAAGGCAAACATTGAGCTACGATCACATAAGCACAGCATAAGTCTCTACTGTATAGCGTTTATCTTTTAAGAAGGCAGTGATGTATCTTCCAATATTATTTCTATTTTACAAACAGGAAAACCACAGCTCCATGAAATGAATCAGGTTGACCAAGGTCACAAAGCCAAACCCAAAATGTACATTTAAGCAATATGACCCAATACAGAAAACCTCATCCTGCACTGCCCATTTAGTATGGGCAAGCAACCCATACAGTGTAAGCTTCTGTTTTCATATCTTTAAAATAAACACTTATTATGTCAGTTAGGAACTGCAATCAGTTGTAAATAAAAGAAGCCTCTTCTCCCCAAAATGATAGCTGCTAAGACACCCAGGATTTTTATTTTTTCACATAACTTGCTCTAGCAAAAACTCAAACGCAGGATGTTTAACTCCATGGTCTTCAATAGCCAATACATTGAAACAAACATTCCTCATATATTAGCTATTTAACATTCAGTGACAAAACTCATCCTTAAAAGGGAACTACAGATTCTACCTTAACCCACCATCATAACTGATAGATTTATGCCAAAGGAAAAAAAAATACAAACCAAACAAAGATGTGTATTTCTTTTATCAGACCTATTCAATTAAATGTATTTCCCTTGAATTTCTGTTCTGAGTCAAGTTCAGCGCTCAGATGCACTATGAATAAATTCTCCATGTCTGATAACATCTATTTATCTGCTCATTTTAATTAGTTTTTAATTCTGATCTTGTTCTTTTTTTACCCTTTTTTGGGGATAAAGCCATCTCAAATTTTGTTTGAAATTCTAAAATAAACATACTGTTCCTCTATTAAAGTAACACATTCACAGAAAGAAAAATAAATATATTTGGGGGAAAAATCAGCCATTGTATTTTTAATTGTCATGGTTATTCAAGAGTGAAGAGAAAGTAATTTTTTTGATGTTTCAAATTTGGATTATATGGTAACACTGACATAAAATGTTTCCACATATCAAAGCTTAAACTTAAGTTCAATTTATTAAGTTAAATGGAAAATAATTTCCTCCTCTATCTTTAAGGACAGGAGACAGATTATGCCTAAATATTAAAAAGTTAAACTAGAAAGATTCCCATGTTGAATATGATCAGATCACTTATACTCTTTATTTAAAATACTACGATTTTCTGACAATCATAGTTGCTAAAATATATTTGGCACACATTGGAGTTTCATCGAGCAAGTACTGGCATAAGACATTAGCTCCTACAATAGCCCTACCATAAATGATACTTTCTATGTCAAAATTAGTATTAAAGGAAATCATGTAGCCACCATTTCTAACCATGACAAAACTCATCACTGATCAGCAGGTCAAGATGAGGTGACACTGATCTCCTCAGCTCAGTTTACAGTCCTTTTTGCTGACAAGGCAACTTCCTCCCACTCATCCCCACCACAGCAGAGTCACTGTCAAGCTGTCAGCCAAGCATGAGGACCCAGAGACACTGGGATCTGATAAAGGCAATTCTATTTTCCAGAAAATTAAACCAAATAACCCAATGTCTGGTTCACTTGACCTTTTATTTTCTCTGAAAACATGTTTAAGTAGAATAGCTCAATAAGCAACTTGGTGCATGATCACAGGTTTGTTACTGTTTCTAATCTATTAAAACTTAATTATGTGAAGCAGTTGAACACAAAATGTTTATATGAACATATAAAGTTTATATCTGGGAAACAAAAAAGTATGTATAAAAGTTATAGAAAGATTGCCCAATGATTCATTTCAATTATTTGATCCTTTTAAAAACTCTTGAATAAAATATGGATGTCAAATTTGCAATTTCAAACAAATTCATAATACCTGTCCAAGCCTTTATATAAATGCCATTACCAAATGAGGCACCAAGAATCACATGTGTGTATAGACAGTATGTAAAGGATCTAGTGTCAGGTACAAAATTATGTACATACTCTAACCACTCTGTTACTGCTAGCCTATGTGAGATAGGAATATTCAAACCAGATCAGAGACTGGTAAACTATTTCTATGAAGAACCAAAGAGTAAATATTTTAGGCTTTGTGGGCCACATCCTAGCCTCTATCATATATTCTTCTTCTTAATTTTTCTTATAAGCAACCCCTGGAAAACATAGCCATGCTTATCTCCTGGTCTGTGAAAATACTGGCCATGGACTAATTTGGTTCACATGCTGACCTCTGAGATGAATTATACTTATTAAAGTAGATGCCTTAATAATTTAAACTTACAAAGAGCCTTTCAAACATTTAGTTTCCACTTCTTATTCAATCAAAGTTTTGTCAGAGTGGATATATCATGTATAAATCATGTTTAAATTAAGAAATCTGTGACTCCTTTCTTTCCCCAATTATATTGAAAAAAGAATAAGAAAATAATTGTAACTATTACATAGAAGGCTAAAAGATAGGAATGATTCTTAGATAATTATGGTTTTCTTAAACACCACACCTGCCTAAATCATCTTCACACATTAACAGACACTAATAACTGCATGTACCAAAAAAATCAGTTGTGGCTCAAGTCACCCAGAGCAGCAGCAATAAAATAGGGGAAGGAGGACGAGTAGTATGGGGAACAATGTGTGTTATTCACTCTGATGTGACCTTTTTACTCTAACTTACCATAAAGAATATTCATTACTACAGTTCTTGTCCACTATTGCTCTTGGAAGAAGCAAGTGATAATGCTGGACTTGCCATAAAAATGAGTGACTGCATAAGTTACTAAATGCCCAAGCTTAGGGGGCACTCAGAGAAATGGTCACAAAACAGAGGAGGTGATCAGAAGGCTTTAAGGAGCTCAAGAAGGCCTTTATCACCAGGAGGAGCTCCACCATGAACATCCTTGTAACCTGGGGGTTCTGGCATGACTAGTTACTGCCAAGAACCCATGGCTCACCAGGGCCTAGAGGGAATGGAAGAGAATGCGGAGGGACACCCATGAAAAGTGAAGTCTAATACTGGGAATACTTTTGCAGGATGGAGTAAAGAAAAAAGCTATACTGAACACACTGAGGTTACCACTGGCAGGTAAGTTATGCCAGGCACACTTCTTGTCAAGTTCTATCAAAATACCTACAGGCACACACAGGAAGAAACAACTGACAACGGCATTAAAAACTAAAAGGTTAATAAAGGCTACAAACAGCACCTGACTGGGATGGACTGAAAAAACAGACTTGAACTGAGTATAAAACAGTCTATTCCATTGAAAAGAAGAATGCAGACAATATCAAAAAGAGCAGAGAAATTTCTGATTACAACCATCACCTCTATGCCTAGCTCTGCAACACTGACAGACCAGACAGCACTGACTAGAACATTTTCAATCTTCTCATAACTATTATCGGGACTAAAGTTCTGCTTCCCCCATTTTTTCACCCCCAACACCTTTCCTTTTCCATTTGGAGACCAATCTCCCCACATCTAGCATGGCAGGAAACAGAAGGCAGTTGGGAGAAGCACACTATTGTTGGGCAAGTGGGCAGACCACTGAAAAACAGATGAGGGCTGGGCATCATGCAGGGTAGCAGAAGGAAACGAGTGGCATTTTAATACAAGACCATTCTGAGATAACCCATATACTATACTGATGTAACAGAACAAAACTTTAAGAACTGAAGATGTGAGTCTATAAATCAAAAAGACTTATAAAATGTTAGATAAAATTAATGAAAACAAGACGAGTATTCTAGTATATCCTGCAGATGGGTTATTCCTTTAAAAAAAAATAAATTCAAAGCTAAAAAAATATCTTTTACGCATTTAGGTGGAGAGAAAAACAATTTACCTACAAGTAATAAAGAAATGTGTTGGTTCAAGACTTTGCCTCTGTAACACTAAAAGTCATTGGATCAATGTCACCATAAAATACTTCTCTTACAGCCAAGTGGTTATTCATATATAAAGGCAAAAGACATTTCCAGACACACAAAAGTTCAAAAGATATAGCACAAAACATATATCATAAATTAAAAAAATTAAAACGAAATAAAAACTCAAAGATAGGAAAGATGAAACATAAAAGGACTGGCAATAAACATTAAAGCCAATTAAATTTACATGTATATATGCTGTGAATATTTACCATAAAACTGTGGTAAGTATAAAATTAAGTGCAAAAGAAAAACATAAAACAAGATTAAGAAAATGGGAAACAAAGTAAAATAAGCTTGAATTAAAAAAGTAAAATAACTTTGAATTAAATTAAGACCCAAAAAAGGGGAAAAGCATGGGATATAAAGATATGCTAAACTTATGTCATATATAAGAGAAGTCAAAGGCAACATATAACAGAATTTAAAAACATTTCTCGCAAACTTGCAAGTAACATCATCTATATTGCAAAAAAGAAAAAATGAAGAACAAAAGGTAACAACAGAACAAGACAAGAGAAAAAGACAACAGGACAAAAATTTCAATTATGATAAACGTAAATGGTTTAAATTCTTCTAATAAAAGTCAAAAGTTCTAAGAATGGTATTTTGAAAAAAAATTAAAATCCTGTCACATGTTGCTTATAGGCACATGCCAGAAATAAAATTTCTAAAAAGTTACAAAGAATATTATGAATAATGGTATCAAGCAAATGCATTCAAAAAGAAGGGTATAAAATGTTAGCATTACATTGCTGAGCTATAAAGAATCTAGTCTTGCTCAAAAGAAGGCCTGACTTTTGCCCTCAACTCCTGGGAGGTAACCTCTAAGCTCCTGGAATGTTCTGCCTGATAAAAGCATCTTTGTTTCCCTGGGGGACTTGGATCACACCAGATAGTTTAACAATAATTTATGATAAGGACTTCCAGTCACTCAGTATTAGCTTGACCTTTCAAGGGGATGGAGACTGAGGTCAGTCATAAGGGCCACTGACTATGCCTACGCAAAGGAGCCCCATTGAAAATAATGGATCTGGACACAAGGCTTGAATGGCTTCCGTGGATGGTAGTACTCCATGTGTGTTGTCAAACATTGTAATGAGGAAAGTTAGTGCTGTCCACTACTCCACTAGGAGATGACACCTGGAAGTTCCATGCATAGAACTTTCCTATATCCTGCCCCATGAGTCTCTATCCTTGGCTAACTATAATTGAAAGGAAGGGAGGGAGGAAGGGAGGGAGGAAGGGAGAAAGGGAGAGAGGGAGGGAGGGAGGGAGGGGGAGGGGGACAGAGAGAGAGAGAAAGAGAGAAAGAGAGAAAGAGAGAGAGAGGGAAAGAGAGGGAGAGAGAGAAAGAGAGAGAGAGAGAAAGAAAGAAAGAAAGAAAGAAAGAAAGAAAGAAAGAAAGAAAGAAAGAAAGAAAGAAAGAAAGAAAGACAGGAAGGAAGGGCACACCATCAAGAAACACAGAGGAGAATCCTGTCTGCGAGCACCAAGGTGAAACGCGGTTCCGCCTCCTGGGCCGCGGCCTCCCATGGAGTGCTTCGGACTCCGGCGCTGCGGGACCCCAGAGTGTGGCTCGCTGCGACTCGGACGACTGCAGAGCTGGGCTCCCCGCAGGTGGCGGAGCTGTGGCCCCCCTACCATGTCGAGGGAACGTCAGTCAGGCCGCTCTTGGACATGGACCCTTAACCAGACCAAGACTGCATACTGCTGAATAGACAGACTGTAAAGCAGAGGGAAAAGTGAACAAAGCCAGAAGACCCTCATAAGGAAGAACAGGTCATTGCAGAAGAGAAATAAAAGCAACCCCACCTTCCCTCAAAAACAGAATTGAAGAGGGGGAGGGAAAGGGGGAGAGGGAGAAAAATCTGCAGAAATGAAGAAAAACCAAAAGAAGAGTATGGGTCTCTCCCAGACGCCTGGGAGAGCAGACACTGAGAAAATTGACTTTGGAATACAAACAATGAAAAGTCCCCAGAATGAAGGGTCTCAAAATGCAAATGTAGATATCAAAACAATAATGGAGAGATAAAAAGAATTGAGGAGACACAAGAAGAAACTAGGAAGGAGCTGATATCTGAGATAACAGTAATAAAGAATACTGTGAATGAAATAAATAACAAATTGATAAGCATGGAAAGCAGAATTACCCAAGCAGAAGAAAGAATCTCAGAGCTTGAGGACCAAAATATAGAAATAACCCAAACTCTTAAAAACACAGAAAATAAGCTCAAAAAGACAGAACAAAACCTTCAAGAGATGAGTGACTACCTCAAGAGGCCTAACCTAAGAATAATCGGATTCCCTGAGGCAGAAAGAGAAACAGAGACCACATTCGAACAAACTTTCCATGAGATCATTCAAGAAAACTTCCCTTATCTAATCAGTGATACAAAAATTCAAACACAAGAGATTCAGAGAACCCCTGCAAGACAACAAATGAGAAGACCAACTCCTAGACACATAATAATTCGCCTAAATAAAGTAGGCACAAAAGAAAAAATCCTAAAGGCAGCAAGAGAAAAAGGCCAGATCACCTACCATGGAAGACCAATCAGAATAGCAGCAGATTGATCTGCAGAAACCCTGCAGGCTAGGAGAGCTTGGAGCCCTATCTTCAAAGTCCTAAAAGATAAACAATTTCAACCAAGAATAACCTACCCGGCCAAGCTAAGCTTCATCAGTGAGGGAGAATTAAAATCTTTCCCAGATATCCAATCCCTAAGAACGTATGCAGCCACAAAACCATCTCTACATGAAACACTTAACAAAGTACTAAACACAGAAGAAAAGGAAAAAAGAACAACGTTCTTCACAAGAGTACAGGGAAAAGAATAAAATATACATGAACCAACCCCAAAACCAAAAGAAAGACAAAAAAAAGAAAAAAGAAAAAACCAAGTGGAAGAACAACAACTCAATAAGAACTACATGATAGGGACGAACCCTCACATTTTAATAATTAGTCTGAATGTGAATGGACTAAACGCACCACTGAAAAGACATAGAATGACAAAATGGATAAAATATCACCAGGCAACAATATACTGCCTTCAAGAGACCCATCTCACTAGAAAGGACATACACAGACTCAAAGTAAGAGGATGGGAAACAAATTTTCAGGCGAATGGAACACAAAAGAAAGGAGGAGTCGTGATCCTAATTTCAGACAAAATACCATTTAAGCTATCAAAAATTTAAAAAGATACAGAGGGCCACTACATAATGATAAAAGGTTCACTCCATCAACAAGAAATATCTATCCTAAACATATATGCACCCAACATAGGTGCGCCAACATTCATAAAGCAACTTCTAGGAAAACTAAAGAAAGACATTGACTCTAACCCCATAATAACTGGGGACTTTAATACACCACTCACAACCTTAGACAGATCATCAGGACAAAAAATCAGCAAGGAGATATGGAACCTCAATGAGACACTGGACCAAATGGACTTAATTGATACCTATAGAACACTCCATCCAAAGACCACAGATACACATTCTACTCATCAC
>NW_007010902.1:0-663 GCF_000164805.1 Carlito syrichta | reverse complement strand
CAGCACGTTAAGTAAGTTGTCTAGCCAGCTTGCTAGCTAGTTAAAAAGCTAGTTAGTTCAAATGGGCTGTTGGCTATTTAGCTAGTTAAGTCAACTAGTTAAGTCAGTTGGCTGGCATGCAGGTTAGCTAGGTAGTTAAGTACTTAAGTCAGCTGGCAAGCTAATGGGCTGTGTATGTAGGAAGCTAGTTAAGTCAGCTGGCTAGTCATCAGGTGTCTAGTTATGGCAGCTAGTTTAGTCAGCTGCCTATTCAGGTGTCTTGCTAGGTAGCTAGCTAGTTAAGTGTGCTGGGTATCCAGTTGGATACTTCATTAAGTCAGCTGGCTATCCTGCTAGCTAGCTAAGTAGCTAGGCAATTAAGTCAGCTGGCTAGCCAACTGGCTAGCTAGTTAATTCAGCTAATTAAGACAGCTGGTGAGCCAGCATGCTAGCTAGGTATCTAGCTATGTTAGCTGTCTACTAGCAGGAAATATACTTAAGTGATCAAATTCAGTCAGGTGACTAGCTCGCTGCCTATCTAGGTAGCTTGCTATTTAAGTCAGCTGACTAGAAAAGTCACATAGAAATTCAGCTGGATAGCCAGCTGGATAGCCATGTAGCAAGATATTTAGTTCAACTGACTAGAAAGCAGGCCGTCTAGTTATGTCAGCTTGTTTAGTCAGC
>NW_007010901.1:0-702 GCF_000164805.1 Carlito syrichta | reverse complement strand
CCCGGCTGATTTTTTGATTTATTGTAGAGATGAGGTCTTGCTGCCCAGGCGGGTCTCGAACCCGCGGGCTCAGGCAGTCCACTCACCTCAGCCTCCCAAAGGCGCGGGATTACAGGCTGAGCCACCGAGCCCGGCTACTTGTTTTTTAATATACCCAACTAAACACACAGAGGACAACTGGCAGAAAACACAGGCTCTCTTTTGCATGATTGCCAATTTGAACAAATTCACAAAGGTCTCAAAATGCAAGTAAGACCATCTAAGAATGCAAAAGTTTAAAAATGATGGGTGGCAGTTCTGCTGGGATGTACAAAACTATAGTACTTTTTTTTATTTGTAAAGGAAGTCCACTATTCTCCATTTCCCAAAAAGTTCTTTGTTCTTTTGCTCTAACAAAGTAAATTATTCCTCACCTTGGGCAAGTTGGTAGGAACGTGAGAAAATTACATTAAATCAGACATCCTTGAGATCAAAATAGATTGGAACAGGGGTTCTCTTTGTTTAAAATAGTTCTTCAAAGAGAAAGCAAAAGAGCTTAAGGGAAGAAAAAGTTGTCAAACACCCTCAAGCACTTTGGAAGCACCTAAGATCTACAAACTATTGATATGTTAATTAAAATTTACTTTTATCTAGCATAGGTGTTTGCTGGTCATGGTCCCATTGCCCTGTGGCACTTTTTGGCCTCTTGAATAAAATTTTATT
>NW_007010900.1:0-680 GCF_000164805.1 Carlito syrichta | reverse complement strand
CTGTAGTTGAGACACTCCACCACAAAGAGTAAAAGAGAGCTGCATGTACCATAAGCTGGATCTTTCCTGGTTTGACAGTTAACCTGTATGATCCAAGCTCTGGGTCAGATCTCTGTAGTCTTGAGACTGAAAGAATGGTCACTGCAGTTTATAGGTGCTCCTCTTTCTCTTACAGTTTTGACTCAATGGTTCTTTATCTTTTCCATATGCAATGTATATAAAAACATGTTCTTGCTAATCTGAAAAAAGAAAAAATAAGTGAATCCTTGGAAAGCATCATTGTGAAAAAGATATTAAAGTGTCTAAAACAAAATAAATTATTAAAACAAAATTAAAATTTTAAAATCCTAGGAGTAGTCTTTTTACTCCTGCTTTCTTAGGTTTTAATGAGACTGAGGAAAGAGGATACCTTGAGCTCAGGAGTGGGGAGAGATGCAATAAACTATAATTAAGCCACTGTGTTGCATGCTGTGCTGCACAGAGAGAAACTCTGTAAGACAATTATATCAAAAAGGAAGTTCAAAACAGAAAAGTAATGGCATCAATTCTACATCTTGGCCTATGGATCTAACAAAAAAAAACGAGTTAGAGAGGAACTCTCAAAAGTAATCACACCAATGAGAATAAACAAACAAAAAACCTAAAAATCATGGCAAAAAAGTAAAACAGAGGAAACCACC
>NW_007010899.1:0-347 GCF_000164805.1 Carlito syrichta | reverse complement strand
CTGAAATACCCTCAGTAAGATTGGTATCAGCTCCTCCTTGAATGTCTTGTAGAATTCTGCTGCAAAGCCATCTAGACCAGGGCTTTTTTTTGTAGGAAGTTTTCTTATTACGTAGTTGATTTCCTTATTGCTATTGGTCTATTTAGGGTCTCAATTTCTTCTTGTTCCAACCTAGGTAGGTTGTGTGATGTCAGAAAGTCCTCCATTTCCTTAAGGTTTTCAAGTTTGTTTCCATACAAGTGTACATAGTAGTCTCTAATGATCTTTTGTATTTCTTCAGGGTCAGATGTGACTTCATCTCTTGTGTTTTTGATTGTGCTTATCAGGTTTTTGTCTAGATTTTTGTT
>NW_007010898.1:0-718 GCF_000164805.1 Carlito syrichta | reverse complement strand
TTATAAGGCAAGTGTATCAAACGACACTTATAAGGCAAGTAGTATCAGACGTGACTAATAAGGCAAGTAGTGTCAGACGAGACTAATGAGGCAAGTAGTATCAGATGACACTAATAAGAAAAGTAGTATCAGATGACACTATTAAGGCAAGTAGTATTAGACAGCCCTAATTAGGCAAGTAGTATCAGACGGCACTAATAAGGCAAGTCGTATCAGTCCGCGGTAATATGGCAAGTAGGATTAGGCGGAACTAACAAGGCAAGTAGGATCAGACGACACTAGAAAGGCAAGTAGAAAGAGATGGCAAAAATAAGTCAAGTAGTATCAGATGGCATTAACAAGTCAAGAAGTATCAGACGGCACTAATAAGACAAGGAGTATCAGATGGCACTAATAAGTCTAGTAGTATCAGACGGCACTAATAAGGCATGTAATATCAGACGTCACTAACAAGGCAAGTAGTATCAGATGGCACTAAGAAGGCAAGTAGTATCAGATGGCACTAACAAGGCAAGTAGTATGAGTTGACACGTGCAAGGCAACTAGTATCAGACGACACTAAGAAGGCAAGTAGTATCTGACAACACTAAGAAGGCAAAAAGTATCAGACGGCACTAAAAAGGCAAGTAGTATTAGACGGAACTAGCATTGCAAGAAGTATCAGATGACACTAACAATGAGAGTAGTATCTGATGACACTAAGAAGGCAAGTAGTACC
>NW_007010897.1:0-725 GCF_000164805.1 Carlito syrichta | reverse complement strand
TGCTGATCCACCGTCTTTCGGGAACTCTAGCCCCAAAAGCTGAGGCCTCGTTCTCAATTGATCTCTGTTCATGATCCCAACTCCATATACAAATGGATGCTCTTCTTTTCTTTTCCTTTTTTCCTTTTTTCTTTGACTCAAGGTCTCGCTCTTCACCCAGGCTGGAGGGAGGTAGTTCACTCCCAGCCAATGCAGCCTCATACTGCCAGGCTCCAGAGAGTTTTCCACGGCATTCCAAGGAAGCAGAATGAGAGGCATGCGCCACCACATCTGGCCCATTTGATTGAAGAGTAGAGACGAAGTCTCATCGAGTTGCCCACATGGGTCTCCACCCACAGGCTTGGGCTGGCCGCTGGCCTCTGACTTCGAAAGTGCTAGGATGATGAGGTTGATCCCCCTAGCCCAGCCTCGATCCTTTGTTGAAAACTAACCAGAAAGCCTGGTGCAGCAGCCCACGCCTGTAATCCCAGTAATCATGGAGGCTGAGGCAGGAGGATGGCTGGAGCTCAGGAGACTAAGGCCATCCCGGGACACACAGGGAGGCCCTGTCTCCGCATCCAATCAAACAGAGGGTCTGGGGTCGAGATGCCTGTCTTCCTGACTACATTGGAGGCTGCGGTGGGAGGATCACCGGAGCCCACGATTTCGAGTCTGGTGGTGAACGACGGTTGTGTCTCCGGGTCCCAGTCTAGGCCACAGAGCCAGACCCTGTCTCCAAAAACATC
>NW_007010896.1:0-620 GCF_000164805.1 Carlito syrichta | reverse complement strand
TCCCAGCCACCACAGCCTCAAACATGCTGGGCTCCGGTGATCCTTCTACCTCAGCCTTCCATGTAGCTGGAACTACAGGCACACGCTACCACGCCTGTCTAATTTTTTAATTTATTGTAGAGATGAGGTCTCACCTGCCCAGGCGAGTCTTGAACCCGTGGGCTCAGGCAATTCACTCACCTCATCACCTCAGCCTCCCAAACGCGCAGGATTACAGGTTGAGCCACCAAGCCTGGCTACCACAATTACTTCTTCAAACTGTCTGTGGGGGGCAGGACTTGGGGTTTGCCTGGGCTGTGCCTCTGACCTTGGCCTCTGGGGGTGGCCAGGCATAGCCAAGTGCCATTTGAGGGAGAGGGGCGATGAGTGTGAAGGTCAAGCCCTTGAGGGCATGTCATGGCTTAGGAGAACACGAAGGAGAAGGACACACCCAGAGCAGATTAGGCAGGGCGTTCCAGGATGAGGCAAAAGGCAAGGAGAGGTCCTTCTCCTCCTTTAGAGTCTGGAATTCACACCACTGGGACAGCAAATGTGGGCTGTTCATCTTGGAAAGGGGGGATTCACTGGAATGCAAGGTTGGTTCCACGTTCGACATGAACGAAAGACCGACCCAGAGGGAT
>NW_007010895.1:0-605 GCF_000164805.1 Carlito syrichta | reverse complement strand
CCAGCTTGAAAAGCAAACTAGAAATCAGACCTGAAAGGACATTGGACTTAAAACGAAATGTCTCAGAGTGTGCTTCATTGATTCTCTTAGTTTAATGACTTAATTCTATTCCTACTGTATTGTTCCCTTTTTTCTCTTTTCCTTTTCCTTTTCTTCTCTTTTCTTCTGTCTATAAACCATGTCTTTGTATAGAGGAACAGCACACTAATAAGGTGGTTGGATAGCTGGTATGTTAGCATCACTATATGTTTTATTTTTGTTTGTATGAGAGTTGGTTCGACTGTAGCTGTGGTCTATTGTTTTTATCTGTTTCAGTATAGGCCTCTCTCTCTATTTGTTGGCACACTCGTTTGTTTCCCCCTTTACTCCTCTATCTCTCCACTCCCCTCTTCAACCCACTATCTGCTCCATTCTCTCCCCTCTGCTAACCACATTTTATTTCAGGGAGTAAACCTACAGCCCCACTGCCCTGGAAAGATTCCAGGGCAGTGGGAAGTGGGTTCCACATTATCCACACGCCTGTCAGTGAATACCAGGACCTGCAGACAGATTTTGAATCACAGCTCTCCCCTTAAGTACATCTCAAAACTGCAAAAAGGACCACC
>NW_007010894.1:0-774 GCF_000164805.1 Carlito syrichta | reverse complement strand
AAATTGGCACAGTAGTTATCTCGGTTAACTAGTTGGCTGACTAATTGTCTGACCTAAGTAGTCAGCCGACTAGTTCCCTGACTAGTTAGCTGGCCTAACTAGTCGGCTGACTAGTTAGCTGAGCTAACTTTCAGTTGACAAGTTGGCCAACTAGTCGGTCGACTGGTTAACTGACTTAACTATTTGGCTGGCTAGTCGGCCTACCAGTTAGCTGCCTTAACTAGTCGGCCAGCAAGTGAGCCGACAGGTGAGCTGACTTAAGTAGTTGGCCGGTGAGTGAACTGACTTGTCAGCTGAATTTAGTCAGCTGGTGAGTGAGCCAACTGGTCAGAAGAATTAACAAGTCAGCCTGCAAGTGAGCTGACAGATGAGCCAACTTAAATAATTGTCTGATGAGTGAGATGATGGGTGAGTTGCCTTAACTAGTCTGCCAGTGAGCGAGCCAACTTGTGAGCTGACTTAACTAGTTGGCTGATGAGGAAGCCGACTAGTTAGCTGTCCTGTTGGTTTGCGAGGGAGCCGATAAGCTAGTTGACCTGTTTGTTGGTGAGTGAGCTGACTAATTTGTGGACCGGTTGGCAGGCAAGGTAGCCGACTAGTTACTGAACCTGATGGAAAGCAAGCAAGACCACTAATTAGCTGACTAGCTAGCTGAGTTGCTAGCCGACTAGATAGCTAAGTAACTAGCTGATTTGCTTGCTGACTTAACTAGCTAGCTGGTTATCTAGCTGAAATAACTAGCTAGCAAACAAGCTATCTAGCTGTCTAACCAGG
>NW_007010893.1:0-773 GCF_000164805.1 Carlito syrichta | reverse complement strand
TAGCTAGCTGACTTAGCTAGCTAGCTCGTTAGCTAGCTGACTTAGCTAGTTGACTTAACTAGTTAGCTAACAAGATAGCTAGCTGAATTAATGAGATGGTTAATGAGTTACATATCTATTTTAACTTGGTAAACGAGTTAAGTAGATGACTTATCAAGCTGGTTAACGAGTTAGGTGAATGAACTTGTTGGCTGATGAGTCGACTGACTAGTTAGCTGGTTTAACACATTGGTTGACTACTCGGCTGACTTGTTAGCTTGCTTAACGAGTTGGCCAACTAACAGGCCGACTATTCAGTTTGGTTAACTAGTTGGATGACAAGTTGGCCCCATAGTTTGCTCAGTTAAATAGTTGGCTGTCTAGTTTGCTGACATAGTCGGCCGACTAGTTAGTTGATCTAACTACTCTGCCTACTATTTAGCTGACCAACTTGTCGGCTGACAAGTTGGCCCACTAGTCAGCCGATTGGTTACTAGCATTAGTTGGTCTGCTAGTATACCGACTGATTAGCTGACTTAACTAGTCAGTCAGTGAGTGAGCCGACAGGTGAGCTGACTTAACAAGTCAGTTGATGAGTGAGCCGACTGGTCACCTGAATTAACTAGTCAGCTTGTGAGTGAGCCAACGCATGTGCTGCCATAACTTGTTGGCCAGCGAGTGAGCCGACCAGTGACCTGACTTAACTAGATGGCTGGTGAGAAAGCCGAATAGTTAGCTGACGTGTTGGACTGTGAGTGAGCCGACAAGCTAGTTGAACTGTTGGCTGGCGAGTG
>NW_007010892.1:0-748 GCF_000164805.1 Carlito syrichta | reverse complement strand
TGCTGTGAAGGACAGTTCAGAATAACCTCGGTTCAGAAGTTTGGTCTATGTCTTTATCAAGCTTGTGTCTCCCGTTTCGGTGTTGTTACCTTGAATCGCCAGCAGGTGGTGCTATCTCATCTGCTCGCCCCAGAGGGGGTGGGGCCGGACAGGAACAAGATGGCTGCCTGCCTCCGAGCAGGCAACTGGATCCCCACGCCAGGCGGACAGGACAGTCTCGGACGCAGGAGCGGTGGCAGCGATCCCAGCAGATCTTCCCTGAAGCGGTTTGGTGTGGATCTCCTCCGGCCGGGTTGTGATGAGCTACCCGTGCCAGAGGCCGCAGCAGCGGCGGCGGCGGCGGCGGCCGCGGCGGCGACGGGAGCGCTGGTGGGGGGAGGGGCTGCGGCAGCCACGGGACAGTGCAATGCAGTAAAACTGTAAAGTCAGTTGCGATGTTCCAGCGATAGTGATGGCCGAACTCTGTCTGAAGAGCAGGCTGCAATGCTGGGGTCCCCAGCCTCCCGGGGCGAGAGTCAGAGACCCACTGCAGATCTCCCTTGTAGAGGGCTTCAGACACCAGGTTGCCCGGTCGCCATCTTTCCGTGACTCACTCTTATATGTGATGGGTGTCTCAGTGACTGGTCCTCCCCTTTGATGACTGCTCCAGTAACTGATTATGCTCCATGATGGGTGCCTAGGTGTCTGTCTCCTAATCTAATGAAGGGGCCTCATCTGTGGGAAATGGGTCTCATCTGTGATGGGAGCT
>NW_007010891.1:0-841 GCF_000164805.1 Carlito syrichta | reverse complement strand
TGTATTTTCTGGTTATTAATCCTTATCAGATTTATAGTTTGCAAATATTTTCTCCATTCTGTAGGTTGTCTCTTCACTCTGTTGATTGTTTCCTGTGTGGAAGCTTATTAGCGTGATATAATCCCATTTTTTTCTATTTTTGCTTTTGTTGCCTGTGCTTTTGAGGTCTTGCCCAAAAAATATTTGCCCGGATCAATGTCCTGAAGCATTTCCACAGTGTTTTCTTCTAGTAGTTTTATAGTTTCAAGTCTTATGTTTAAGTCTTTATTTTGATTGTGTGTGTGTGTGTGTGTGTGTGTGTGTGTGTGTGTGTGTGTGTGTTTGTGTATGGTGAGAGATAAGGGTCTGGTTTTATTCTTCCTTATGTGGATATTTGCTTTCCCCAGCACCAATATTGACAAAACAGTCCTTTACTTAATATATGTATTGGTGCCTTTGTTGGAAATGAGTTGGCTATAAGTGTGTGGGTTTATTTCTGGATTATCTATTCTGTTTCATTGCTCTATGTGTCTGTTTTTATGCCAGTACCATGCTTATTTGGTTACTATAGCTTAGTAGTGTATTTTGAAGTCAGGTAAAATGATGCCTCCAACTTTCTTCTTTTTGTTCAGGAATTTTTTTGTTGTTGTTGATAAATTCAGGGTCTTTCATGGTTTCAAACAAATTTTAGGATTGTTTTTCTATTTTTATGAGGAATATCATTGGTATTTTGCTAGGGATTACAATGGCTCTATAAATCACTTTGGATGGTATTGACATTTTAATAATACTGTTTTAATTCTTTTAATCCATGAGCTTGGGATATTTTTCCATTTTTTGGTGTCCTCTTCAATTTTTATAG
>NW_007010890.1:0-5570 GCF_000164805.1 Carlito syrichta | reverse complement strand
GGTACCAGAACAATGCACAGCTTCCACATTTCCATTGTCTTTTGTTGGTTACTAAAAGTGGGTATTTTCCATGCCCACTATTTTGTCAGCTTACCAATTATACTTTAGAATTCTTTTTGTCTGAGGTTTGCTTCTCTCACAATTGGAAAACGAATTCATGAAAAATGATATAAATTTCAAATTGTAGAAAGTGGAAATTGTTTTTTTGCAGCACTATTCACAATAGCAAAAACATGGAACCAACCATGCTGCCCATAAAAACTGGGCTGGATAAAAAAAAGTGTGGTATATATGCGTGATGGAATATTACACAGCCATAACAAAGGACAAACATATGAACTTCACAGCAACTTGGATGGATTTAGAGTCTATCATAGGTGGACCCTGAAATTTAACATAATACTATAAGAGATAGGCAGTAGTGGGATACTGCCAGGATGAGGGTGATGACACATCAATAAAGGTAACTGGTCTCAAACCAGGCAAAGTGGGGACCAAAGGGAGACCCCAACTACCTGTACAATGTCCACATGTATATCTAATCCTGAATGGTACCCCACATCTTTAATAGATAGATAGATAGATAGATAGATAGATACATAAAGAAAATGGAAATTGGCTTGGGCACTGACTGATTTTATAATTTGATGTCTTAGTAAGTTTTTTGAGACTGTACATAGAAAAAGTTTCATTAAAACCATGTCATATCTTTTTATGTAGAGGATCAATTCCTGTCCAAAGTGTGATTAAGTTTCTAATTCACATGTATTTGTTAGGATAGGCTAGATACAGTTCAGTAACAAATGATCCCCAAATCTCAGTGACTTTACCATAAGTTCATTTTTTTCTCAGAATTTTTGTCCATTATGGGTCATCAAAGGGCTTCGTTCCAGATAGTCATTTGGGGACCTAGGATAAATATGATGTCATCATTAGAAATGTTATGTTTTTTCATGGCAGAAAATGCCGACAGAGGGCTGTCTATCTGTTCTTCTAGGCTTCAGCCCAGAAGTGATATATTGACCACCTCCAACTACAAGGTGGCTGGGAAAAATGGGGAAGCAGACAAAATATTTTTTTAGCACTACTGTTTCTGTCAAAGCTGATACAAGCAGCTAATCATTTGGTCTATTTCTTTTCTTTCTTTCTTTCTTTCTTTTTTTTTGAGTTAAAGTCTCACTCTGTCACCCAGACTAGAGTGCAGTGGCACGCTCCCGGAACCACAGCCTTGACCATCTGGGCTCCGGCGATCCTTCTACCTCACCCTTCCAAGCAGCTGGAACTACTGGCATGTGCTACCATGCCCGGCTAATTTATTTCTTTTTCAAAAGAGTTGAGAATGAGCTTTCATCTTTGCATTCCTAATGAAGCTTGATAGATTGGAATATCTGTATCTATATGAATCTCCAATTAAAGTTTGAGCTCCATGAAAGCTAAAATTTTACTTTATTTTATCTGCAGTGCTTGGTAGACTGTCAGTCACAAAATAGGTATAGAATCTGTGGTTATTGAATAATTGCATGGATGAAACCTTTACACTGCTAGGAATGATGCCATGTTGTGGTCAAGGAATTATAATCACAGAATTCTACAGTGCTAGAGAAGGACAGAAACTTTTTGGCTAGAACTTTTGTTGCATTATTGACCATGAGAATGCAGTGACAGGGATATTCAGTCTATTGTAGGGCCTACAATGTTCTCTACTTGGGCTTTCTTGGAAACTGTCATCCTGCAGTGGTACAAGCCTATGTTGTCACAGGAAAAAGATTAGCAGAAACTGGAATCTCACCTTTAACATTGCCCTCCCCATACTCAGCTTCCCTTTTCATTCTTCACTTCCGTTTCAGCACTGAGGCAATTTTCCCATTATTCAAATCCTAGTAACTTTGTCCAGTTCTCAGCCTTCTTTGGGATTTAACGTTCACTTCTTGAAGCAGCACAGTAAAGTGAAAAGAACTTAGAGTTCAAAAAATTTGAGTTTGGGGTTCATTTGTTTATTTTTGAATCAAAGTCTCACTTTGGCTCCCAGGTTGGAGTGCAGTGACATGATCATGCTGGACGCCGCTCACAGCAGACTCAACCTCCTGTGCTCAGGCCATCCTTCCAAGTAGCTGGGACTATAGGCCACCACACCTGGCTAATTTTTTATTTTTCTTTTTATTTTTGTAGAGGTAAGGTTTCACTACATTGCTCAGTCTGGTCTCAAACTCCTGGTCTTAAGCAATTTGCCCACCTCGGTCCCCTGAATTTGCTGGGATTATACTCATGAACCACCACAACCAGTCAAGTTTTAGGTTTAAATCCTGACTTCTGCAAAGTAATTTCTACAGGGTTTGGGGCACGTTATTTGCCTCAGGGCCTCAATGTTCTCTTCTGGGAAATGGGAAAATACTGTGTGTCTCACTGGGTTGTTTTGATGGCTAGATTAGACAATGTATATAAAAGACCCAACCGTAGATTTCTTGATCTGAGCCCATGCCCTGAGCCCACTGGGATGGTGGTAGTGGTAGTGTTTGTTCTTTAACCACTTAACTAATGAGGAAACAAAGAGGATAAAGTTTCCTCCTCCTTATAAGAGGCCTGGCATGCTTGGGATTCAGCATGTAGTAGGAGCTAAGTTCATAGATGTTGATAATAATAACAATAATGTTACAGATTTGCTTCATATCCTTCTCTAACTTCTTCCTATTCCCAATCCATAGCCCCTTCTCCTTTTAAATAAAAGCAGAATGGTTTAAATAAAAATGTTCCCTGAAAAAAAGAAAGGTGACAACCTTGCCTGAGTGCTCTTGACACACCATGGAATGTCAGCTCCCTCCCTACAAGGGTGGGATGAGAATCTACCATCTAAATCCCATGCAGAAAACTTCCTTTCCTCTCAGAGGTGGGAGGAGGGAAAGAGAAAGGAAGGTTTATCAGGCACAGGGACGAACCCATCCAGATTTCACACGTCTTGTATGTACTGATGGTTGTTCATGATTTTGAAATGGTTTCTAAATTTGATTGTTTGCAGATGGTGCATTCAGAATGATTAGGTAATCAGCACATTTGGTAAGGTGGTAGCTCCACTGAAAATCTAAGTATAGCTAACGGTCCTTCCTGGATTCAAAATGTGCCCTAAGGTATGCAAGGCCCAATGGGAGTTGCACTCCTGCCAGGAAAGTGGAGAGAGCAGGGTGTCTGCTGCGTTACTGGACCCAGCTGCTCATGGGTTTCCCTTCAGGCATGGAAGAATCATGGAGAAATGTGGAAGAGCCAATTTTACATTTGCTCAAACAAGCCACAGAATCTTTATTCACTGGGTAAAGAGTTATTGACCACAAGACACTGAGCTAGTCCCAGAAGATCTTGGCTATAGGCAGCAGTAGGAGAGAGATGAGAGAACCAGAATTTATGTGCCAGACACTAGGCCATGAGCTTTTTCTCTGCTCTCTTATTTAATGCATACTGTAAGTTACAGGGTAGTATGCCCATCTTACAATGGAAGTAACTGAGACTTTAGGTGATTAATTAATTCATTGTTGTGAGTGCCACCCCTAGTGGCAACCACTTTGAACACCACACATAGACTAAGACACCAAGGTGGGTCTTCAATGATGTCTCGTAGACCAAATCTAGCCTGCTACAAGGTAAGAGTAGGTTTTTATCATTTAAAATGATTATATAAGTACCTGATTTTGCCTGTTGACCGTTAAAGCCTAAAATATTTACAACCTGGCCCTTTATAGAAGTTTGCTGAGCCCTTACCCAGATAAAAGTGCCTTGGATGCTGAGGTACACTGCCAATGCCTTCCCTTTCTGCTGTTGGGAGTGTGGCTGCCACAGCTCATAGCTGAACTCTAAGAAGCATGCTTGGCCTGTCTAACCCAGGGTTAAATCCTCTTCCTGGCATGAACCCCCATCTAGCGATGGTCAATTAGCAGGTACAAAGGTCCAATTCTCTTAGTTCAACTTGGGACAATCCTGCAGGGTCATCCCAGCTCCAGAGCTCTTGTGGGGTTGGTGGAGGCCTCTGTGGTGACTCCCAGTTCCACTCCTCTTCCCTCCCCTCAACCTTGTCCGCTCCTGTGCAGATGTTGGTGCTGCAAGCACAACCAGAAAATCTCCTGCCCAGAAATCTCCCCTTCACATCTTCTGTTTCCAGGGAAACCATCCTGTGACAACATCTCTTCCTCATTCCTCTGTGATGACAGGCATGGAGCAGTGGCACTAGTGAGGAAGACCTTCCTGGCTGTGTGAAATGGGAAGGAAGGGAATGGTGGAGCTTGGTCTTGAGTAAGCTCCAATGTCTTCCCAAAGATGGAGGCAGAGCTGGATTGTTCGTTCAAGCCCTATTGTTCAAGCCCTCTGGCATCCCCTTTCCCTTTCTGGCCCCATCTAAGTCATCCTCTCAGTTCTGTTCCCCACTTGTCACTCCTAAGCTCCAACCCTATGGGATCTCTCATGCTCCTCTGAAGACCCCTTCTCTGTCTTGTTGCCTGGCTTTCATACTTGGTGGTCTCCCTGGGTTACCTTCTCCATGGTTTGCTTGCCTGACTTAACCTTTCAAGGTTATGGTTCACAAAATACTAATAGATAACATGGAGTCTCACTATGTACCAGGCACTGTTCTAAACACTTTATATGTAATAGCTAATTTAATCCTCTCAATAAACCTGTGACATTGAATCTCATTATTATCTCCATTTTTTAGATGACACACAGAGAGGTTAAATAAGTTGTCAAAGTCACACAGGCTCATACATTGTAAAACTGGGATTTGAACCAGGCACAACTGAGCTGTGTACTTGGAACTGTCTGTGAAGCAGCTTTCGTCTAGAACAGCCTCTTGTCTTCAGTGGCCCCGACCCTAGCCATGACTAAATGGTCTAACAGTGAGCACTTGACCCAAGATGGGCTGATGAGTACCTCCCCTGGGTACTTAAATAGCTTCAGGATGGTGTCTCCTTAGTGAAAGTGAAATGTAAGAGTATTCAGTGATCATAATTCCAGTTATCTTGGGAAAACAGATCCCTAAGGTGAAAAAGTGAGTTGGTACTCATGCAGAGAGAAGCAGAGAGGAGAGAGGGCTGTGGAAACATCTGGTTATCTGCTTTGAGTCTGTCCCTGAGGCCTGGTTTCATCCTTCTCTTCCCTGTCTAATACTTTCTTAGATTTTGGGAGCCAATGGCTCCTCCATTTTGTTTCAGCAGGTCTGCTTGGGTTTCTTTGATTTGAAAGGCCCAAATTTCAATGTCCCCTGTACAGAGGTCTCCTGTACTGTCCCCGCCTTGCTGCAGTCTGGCTCAGCTGGAAGCTCGCTCCAAAGGCAATGACTGACAGATTAAAATAGCAGAAGTCACCTGGCCTAGACTTTAGGACTCTAGGCAGCTGTTTTCCTTTCTCCCCCATTTGGTAAATGTTGGTAAAGTTGTGGATGCTGCACAACCACAGACTTAGAAAAGGTCAGCTCCAGAGCCCAACCCATTTTAAATGGAGACTTCCAGCTTCTGAAGAAGGCACAAACAACAGGGCAACGTGAAATGGAGGCTGCCCTGAGGAATAGGCTGCCCTGAAAGGCATCATTGAAG
>NW_007010889.1:0-425 GCF_000164805.1 Carlito syrichta | reverse complement strand
TGGGCAACAGAATAAGACCCTGTCAAGAAGGAAGGAAGGAAGGAAGGAAGGAAGGAAGGAAGGAAGGAAGGAAGGAAGGAAGGAAGGAAGGAAGGAAGGAAGGAGAGAGAGAAAGGGAGGGAAGGAAGGAAGGAAAGAGAGAGAGAGGGAGGGAAGGAGGAATAGAAGGAGGGAGGGGAAAAGGAGAGAGAGAGAGAGAAAGAAAGAGAGAGAGAGAGAGAAAGAAAGAAAGAAAAAGAAAGAAAGAAAGAAAGAAAGAGAAAGGAGGGAAGGAAGGAAGAAAGGAAGGAAGAAAGAAAGAAAAGAGAGGGAGGGAAGGAAAGAAGGAGACTCATGAAAGGAAGCATTCTTCCTTTTCTTTGCTTGACATTGGTATGTCTCCTTCTGATACTTGTAATTGCTATAGCCCACCTGAAACCAAGCAC
>NW_007010888.1:0-781 GCF_000164805.1 Carlito syrichta | reverse complement strand
CAGTCTCAGCTGAATCTCATGGTTTGGTCAGACTATGTAGTGGCTTTCTGAGGGGCAGTTGGGTTACAACTTTTCCTTTATGGTGGTGTAGCTTAGATTTTTAAATTGTGGGTTTTAGAGCCTGACTTCTGGGTTTATATCTTGGTTTTGCCACTAGCTGGCAAATTTTCCATTTGTAAAATGGATTTTAGCAGTAATATCTACCTCAAAGGACTTTTGGGAGAATTAAATAAATAATATCTTTGAAGCACTTAGAGGCCAATTTCAAAATTATTGTGATCATGATGTGATCATGATGAACCCTTCAGAGTAATCTCAACTCCATGTTCTAAAAGTGCCATAGGTCCATCTCAGGATGTAGACAGCACTTGTCTTTTCTGCTTGGGCCCACATTTGTAGGAGGCCACAAGTTCCAGGAGAGATAAGTTATGTATGATTTTGTTTGTAGTGTAATATGGAACACAAATGGATAGTACCTAGCTCATAGTGGATGTTTAATAAACACTTGTTGGACAAATGAACTAAGCTTTGAGCAGACCAAGAACAACAATGTGGTAGGCTGGTATGTTTCATGCAGCAAGGTCATTTTTGTTAGTTTATGACTATGGACACCTTGATCATTCTGGAGATCATGAGAAGAAATAACAAAATATGGGGAAGTTAGTACTTTTTAGAAAGCTAATTATCACGCAAAAAATTGCACTTGTTTAATTGTACAACTTGATAAATTTGGACATATGTATACATCCACCACCACAATACTGGGGGAGTTCTTAGTGTC
>NW_007010887.1:0-768 GCF_000164805.1 Carlito syrichta | reverse complement strand
GGGAGACCAGGGATGGGGGGCGGGGTGTGCTGGTCTGAGTTCTCTGCCTGCCACATCAAAGGGGAGCTCTGATGAGGCACGCCAGTGCTCCTGGCACCCAGAACCCACACTCTGCCCACGAGTGGTATGGGACAGTCCTGTGGATTGTATCCTAGTGCCTGGAATGAAGAGACTCTGTGTGTCTTCGGGATCAGGGAAGGGGAGCCCTTGGGGGAGGGCACGGGCTGAAGGAAAAAGTCCCCTGGTCTACTTCCTCTGCCAAAAGGTGACCGTGGAGGATTGCCCTCTGGTGTGGGTACCCTTCCCCTCCTTCAGGAAGCCTTTTGGTTACCCAGCTTCTTGCCTCTGTCTCGGAAGGTGATGACCATGGCTGTCTTGCAAGGGTGTAATCTGTCATAGGTCTGGATGTCCCCCAGGGCACTGGTGGCCCTGACAGAGGTTCAGTGGGGTAGGGGAAGGGCTGGTTCACTAGGGGGTGGGGTAGAATGTGCGTCCTCCCTTTCCTCCCCCTGGCCAGGCTCCACCCAGGCCTAAACTCTCATCTGGGATGGCAGAAGTGAGCTCCGGTGGGGACAAAGCTCTCGCTGGTGGGTCTGGGCCAGTTGCAGGTACTCAGTAGGATAACTCCCATTAGTGAGCTTCCTCTTCCAAGTCATCTGGCTTCACAAAGGAGGGCTCGTAGGGCTGCCTGTTATCCAAGCTGACTCCCTGGGGGTCTGTTCCTGGCAGCCAGGAGCAGTGCAGCTGGCTCAGAAGGTCCCCCTCCTG
>NW_007010886.1:0-710 GCF_000164805.1 Carlito syrichta | reverse complement strand
AGGGGCAGTGAGTCAAGGAAACTGGGCAGCCTCTAGAAGCTGGAAAAGGCAAGGGAACAGTTTCTCTCTAGTGCCTCCAGAGGGGAGCAGTCCTGTTGACACATGAGCGTCTGTCCTTTATTTTTTATTTTTTTTATAATCAATATTTTATTATGATATTGTGGGGTACAGTTAAGGGTTAGGTATACAAATATGATTCGTTCAGGTACCTTGTTGATAAGAGGTGTCTGCCTGTCCCCAGACAGATGTTTACTACCATTAATCCCATCTCCCTTCCCCTACCCGCCATAGTTTTCCATCACTGTCAGTCATTTACTTATGGTAATACACATTGGATAATCAAGGTCCACTATATGAGTGAGAACATGTGATACTCAGATCTGTTTCTCTAAAAGGTCATTCACATTCAGTATTATAGACTCTAGTTCCATCCAGGTTGCAGCAAAATTCATGATTTGGGGTGTTTTTTTATGGCTGTGTAGTATTCCATCATGTATACATACCACATTTTTTAAAATCCAGTCCTCTTTTGATGGACAGCATGGCTGCTTCCAGGTTCTTGCTATTGAAAACAATGTTGCGATAAAAATATGTGTGCAGGTATCTTTTTAATAGGGTGATTTGAGTTCTTCAGGATATATACCCAGTAGGGGGATTGTGGGGTCATATGGGAGGTTGATATTTAGAGCTTTTAGGAATCGTCACACTGG
>NW_007010885.1:0-343 GCF_000164805.1 Carlito syrichta | reverse complement strand
ATGGTGAAGACAATACAGACACACAAAGATTGAACAGTTCATAATAAAAGCATTTCAATGTTAATGGATATTGTGGATTTATCCAAAAGTACTACCTTTTATCCAAGGAATTCAGATAGTAAAATATGTTGTCTCTTACTTATCATGTTTTGAAAACACCCACCCTAATTAAGCTTGTGATAGATAATATCTTCCTGGAATTTAGCTTACCTATATAAACATACACACACACACACACACACACACACACACACACTTCTTTGGTGTAGGCCTTTATTGACCTCATATTTTTAATTTCACAGACACATATTGGTCATATTTAAACCAGAAAGGCTGTGGAAGG
>NW_007010884.1:0-654 GCF_000164805.1 Carlito syrichta | reverse complement strand
GCTGGCCTCCTACCAGACAGCTGAATTAACCAGCTTGCTATATAGCTAGCCAGCTGGTTAGCAAGATGACTTATATAGGTGACTTAACTAGCTAGCTAACTGACTAGTCAGCTGACTTAAGTAAAAAGCTACCTAGCTAGCCAACTGGATATCCAGCTGACTTAACTAAGTGGCTTTACTAGCTAGCCAGTGAGCTAGAGAGCTGAGTTAACTATCTAGCTACCTAGCTAGCCAGATGTCTAGACAGCTGACTTAACTAGGTGACTTAAGTAGCTAGCCAGCTGGCTAGCAGGCTGACCTAACTGCCTAGCTATGTAACTAGCCAGTTGGATAGACAACTGATTTAACTAGCTAACTACCTACATAGCCCGATGGCTTGCCAGCTAACTTAACTACCTAGCTACCTACCTAACAAGCTGGCTACTGAGCTAACTTGACTAGGATACTTAACTAGCTGTTTAACTGGCTATCCAGCTGACTTAACTAACTAGCTACACAGAGAGGCAGCTGGTTAGCCAGCTGACTATGCTCGCTGACTTCACTATCTAGCAAGATGACTTAACTAGCTGACTTAACGAGCTAGTTACCTAGCTAGCCAGCTGACTTTAACTAGCTGTCTTAACTAGCTAGCTAACTAGCTGGCTATCTAACTAG
>NW_007010883.1:0-734 GCF_000164805.1 Carlito syrichta | reverse complement strand
CTCAGTTCCTCATGGAATATAGACTTCAGAGTAATTATAGGAGGTGGAAGCCCCCTCTTCAGTTGCTCAATTGTCCACGGGGCTTCTTAAACTCCACATGAAGGGACAGCTTTAATTTCTTATTTATTGCAGACCTAGACTTTGGTTAATAAAGTATTAATTACGGAGATCATGAAATCAAACTCTAATTACAAAGCCTATTTTTAGATTCAACTGGAAAAATTCCATACACACATGAAGACATTTCAAGAAAATTAAAGCTTACAAACTCTGCATGTCTGCTCATCGATGATGTGCATGGCAGACCTGACAGCAGACCGGACCCAGGCACCTCGAGCAGCACAGGCCAGTACATTCCCACATGGAGCCATCCGTCAGTCTTGGCCTGCTCAGTGCCACTGACAGGACACTCGCTGACCCCTGAGAGCTCCCTGTTCTGCCTTGACTCAGCATTTGGAAGTTCCTCCCAAGGTCAGCTGAATGTTTTCTTTTTCAAATTTCAGCCTGTGACTAATTCCATGCAGCAAGGTACTAGGATATGTAGGGATACGCCCAGCATTTTCCCAGCAAGTTGAAGTGCATGTGGTCATGGGTTCCAGGTGAAATTCTTCAAGTCTGTCCATGCAGGGGTGGTGGCTGTTTCTTCTGTTGATGAGTGTGGGGCTGCCTTATTAGTAAGGAATGAGGCCCTGGGTGTCTCATTAATGCCACCTGTTAGTACTGTTAGCTATTTT
>NW_007010882.1:0-586 GCF_000164805.1 Carlito syrichta | reverse complement strand
TTCTCGCAGGGGCCACCTCCGGAAAAGGGAGGATGTGACTCTCAAACCTTCAGGGGGCAGGGATGGCCGGGTGACTCACATTTGTCTCCTCAGCACTTGGGGAGGCCGAGACAGGAAGATGGCCAGAGTCCGAGAGCTCGAGACCAGGCTGAACACCATAGCAGGCCCACAAATCTTCCTCAAGAAAAACCCAGAAAAGCTTGGGTGAGGGCAAGCGTTCGCTGGAGGATCTCTTCCAACCCAGAGTTTAAGATCAGGCAGGAAGACCAGAATGTCATCCAAATGGAAAGCATATGATCACAGCACTTTGGGAGGCCCAGGTGGAGAGCTTGAAAGAAAGAAAGAAAGAAAGAAAGAAAGAAAGAAAGAAAGAAAGAAAGAAAGAAAGAGAAAGAAATTCATTCTCCTGAAAACCTTCTGCCCCCAATCCTCCCCCACACACATGAGGGTTCCCCAAGCTTGGCACCTTCCAGCCCCAACCTTCCCCAATGGCTGCCCCACTTTCATTCAGGAGTTCCCGAGGCTCCCTGGTCGGGTACAATGGCTCTCCTCTCCAAGGTGAGAAATGTTCCCCAGGAAGGCCGAC
>NW_007010881.1:0-785 GCF_000164805.1 Carlito syrichta | reverse complement strand
CCTTTGATCAAATCAAAATACAACTAAATTAAAGATGCTAAAGTCCTTTCTATATAGAAATGAGAAAAAATAACTTATAATGAACAACTTCTGCAAGAAAAGCAAAACACAAATCAAGATTATAGAATTTATTTTATTTTATTTTATTTTATTTTAAAGGTGTGGGGTACAAGTCAGTACAGGTGAAGCTTGGGTCTCCCATTGGTCCTCATTTCACCTGGTTTAGGATCAGGTACACTTGGTGACATCATGTGCTCTCTCTCTCCCTCCCTCACCTGGCAATGTCTCGCTACTACCTTTTCTTGTAGTGTTAGGATGAATGTTCAGAGTCCACTTATGAGTGAGAACATATGGTATTCAGTCCTTCATTTCTGTGATAGATCGCTGAGGATGATAGACTCTAAATCCATCCAAGTTGCTGTGAAGTCCATAATTTTGTCCTTCTTTATGGCTGCGTATTATGCCAATGTGTATATATACCACGTTTTTTTTTTTTTAATCCAGTCCACTTTCAATGGGCAACATGGTTAGACCCATGTTTTTACTATTGCGAATAGTGCTGCAATAAACTCGCATGCACAGGGATCCTTTTTGTATAATGATTTGGGTCTCTCCGGGTATATTCCCAGAGGGGGGTTGCTGGGTCATATGGAAGGTCAATTTTTAGGTCTTTTGGAAATTGCCACATTGTTTCCCACAGAGATTGTACTAGTCCACACTCCCACCAACAGTGTGGAAACAATCCCTTTTCACTGCATCCTCTCTAGCCTCTGTTGCTTTTTGAG
>NW_007010880.1:0-723 GCF_000164805.1 Carlito syrichta | reverse complement strand
AAGAATGTGGCTTGATCCAAAGATCACACTGGGCTCTATAGGATGTGGCCCAGTCAAGATTCACAGTGGACCACTTTTTGGAATAATAGACTACAATGGCTTAACAAAGTACTGTCGGCGTCCCCCGTGGTCGACGTGGGCCCCTGCCTTTGCCTTCCTTCTTCTGACTGAGGACACGCACGGGAAGAGGAGTCGCCGTAGCTCGGTGTGGTGGCTCGTGCTTGCGTTCCTGACGCTTTTTTTTCATGTCTTTCGGGCGGAGTCTCGCTGTGTCGCCCGCCCGAGAACTCTGGGAGGTCGAGGTGAGAGGATTGCCCGAGTCCGGGGGTCTGTAAACGGCCTGAGCGACTCGGTCAGACCTCGTGTCTACGATTTTAAAAAAAAGGCGGCCGGGTGCGGTGGCACGTGCCTGTAGTTCCAGCCACTGGGAAGGCTGAGGTGGAAAGATTGCCCGAGCGCAGCGGGTCGAGGCTGTGGTGGGCGGCCGTGAGCGGTGTGTCGCTGCGCTCCGGCCTGGGTGACGGAGTGAGACTCCAGATGAAAAAGAAAAGAATGAGAGAGAGAAGGAAAGAGGAAAGGAAACAAAAGAAAGACAGACAGACAGAAATCACAACATGTAAAACAAGGAATTATTTCCTGTCTTTGAGTCTGGGTCTCACTGCCATCCGGGCTGGAGTGCAGAGACACGGTCACACCTCACTGTGACCTGCAACCTTGACCTCG
>NW_007010879.1:0-564 GCF_000164805.1 Carlito syrichta | reverse complement strand
CCTCAGCCTTCCGAGTAGCCCGGAATTACAGGTACGTGCTACCACGCCCAGCTAATCTTTTGATTTATTGTAGAGATGAGATCTCTCTGCCCAGGCGGGTCTCGAACCCGCAGGCTCAGGCAATCCACTCACCTCAGCCTCCCAAAGGCGCAGGATTACAGGCTGAGCCACCAGGCCCGGCTGTTAGCAAGATTTCTATACAAAGGCACGCCAGTCTGGGCGACAGAGTGAGACTCCAACTCAAAAAAAAAAGGAGTTATCAGAGAAGGGGGATCTGAATGTGTCCGAGCAAGGGGTTCCTGTGTGTTTGTCACTTGCCTTTTTAGACTGTAGACCTCTGGGAGTTGGGATCATTTCTCGTACTTCTTGTCTACCTTAGTTATAACGGGAGGTCCTTGGTAGTGTCTGCTAACTAGTACTCTGGTGATCATGATGGCAGCCATGGAAAAAGCGGGAGAGAGGAGCAAAGGGATGGCATTGGGGGCACATGGGGGCACGTCTGCCTAGGCTGAGGGGAACCTCTTCTGTGAATGCAGGAAGGGAAGAGAGGGGGCAAAGGAGGGG
>NW_007010878.1:0-667 GCF_000164805.1 Carlito syrichta | reverse complement strand
TTCTTCTTTATGATTGGGTAATATTCCATTCTGTATATGTACCACATTTTTTATCCAGTCCTCTTTTGATGAGCAGCATGGTTGGTTCCATGTTCTTGCTATTGTGAACAATGCTGCGATAAACATGCATGTGCAAGTATCTTTTTAATAGAGTAATTTGAGATCTTCCAGGTATATTCCCAGTAGGGGGATTGCAAGGTCATATGGAAGGTCGATTTTTAGAACTTTTAGGAATCACCACACTGTTTACCACAGAGGCTGTACTAGTTTACACTCCCACTAACTGTAGAAGTGTGCCCTTTTCGTCACATCCTCTCCAGCATCTGTTATTTTTTGAGTTACTGATGATGGCTATTCTGACTGGAGTTAGGTGGTATCTCAGTGTGGTTTTAATTTGCATTTCTTTGATGACTAGTGAGGCTGAACAGTTTTTCATGTATCTGTTGGCTTTTGAGAACTGTCTATTCATATCTTTTGCCTACTTTGTAATGGGACTGTTTGTTTTTTATCTTTTCAGCACATTTGAGTTCCTTGTAGATCCTAGATGTTAGGTCTTTGTCAGACATGCAGTAGGCAATATTTTTTCCCAATCTGTGGGCTGTCTCCCTGCTCTCTTGATGGGTTCTTTGGCTTTGCAGAAACTTGTCAGTTTGATGAGGTCCCACTT
>NW_007010877.1:0-3158 GCF_000164805.1 Carlito syrichta | reverse complement strand
TCGAATGAAGATTAATGGAATGGAGAGGAATGGAATGGAGTGAACTAGAATGGTGAAGAATGGAATAGAAGGAAATTGCTTGGAGAGCAATGGAGACGAATGGAATGGAATGGAGCGCAGTGGAGTAAAGACAAATGGAATGAAGAATAATGGAATAGAAAGGGATTGACTGCATAGGAATGGAATGGAATGGAATGGAAAGGAATGGAAAGGAAAGGAATGGAGTGGGAAGGCCCCCCACTGGAATGTGATGGAGATGAACGGAATGGAATGGAATCTAGTGGATTGGAATGTAATGGAGAGGAATGGAATGGAGGGGAATGGAATGGAATGGACAGGAATCCAAAGGTAAGGAATTGAAAGGAATTTAAAAAGATGAAATATAAAGAAATGGAATGGAAACGAAAGAAATGGAGAGAAAAGAAAGGCAATGGAATGCAGAAGAGTGGAAAGGAATGGAAAGAAATGGATTATAATGAAGAGGAATGGAATGGAAAGGAATGGAGAGGAATACCATGGAATGGAAAGCCTGGGGATGGATTGGGATTGAGAAGAATAGAATGGAAAATAATGGAAGGGAGAGGAATAGAACGGAGAGGAATGGAATTGAGTGGATTGTAGTAGAAAAGAATACAATGGAATGAAATGAAGAAGAAAGGAATGGAAAGGGAATAGTGGAGTGGAATGGAATGGAGAGGAATGGAATGGAGTGGAATGGAATGGAATGTAGAGGAAGCCAAATGTAAGAAATAGAAAGGAATTTTTAAAATGGGTTGGAATATAGAGCAATGGAATGTAATAGAGGAATGGAATGGAATGCAATGGAATGTAATGAATAGGAGAGGAATGGAATGGAAAGGATTGGAGAGGATTGGTATCGAATGGAATGGCTGGGAATGGAATGGAGATGAATAGAATAGAGAAGATTGGAGTAGAAAGGAATAGAATGCAATGAAATATAAAGGAAAGGAGTGGAGTGGAATGGATTGCAGTGGTATAGAATGGAGAGGCATGAAGTAGAGTAAAATGGAATGGATGGAATGTAATGGAATGTAATAAAGTGGAATGGAATTGAATCGAGAGGAATGGAATGGAGAGGATTTAAAGGGAAAGGAATGAAATGGAATTGAATGGAGAGGAACAGAATAAAATGAAAAGGAAAGAAATGGAATGGAGATGAAGGGATTAGAATAAAAAGTAATGAGTGGAATTGAATAAAATTTAATGGGGAGGAATGGAATTAAATGGAGAGTTATGGAGTGGAAAGAAAAGGAATGGAATTCAATGCAGAGACATGAAATGGAATAATGAGAAATAGAGTGTAATGCAGAGGAAGGGACTGGAGAGGATTGGAATGAAATGGAATGCAATGAAAAGCAATGGGATGTAATGGACTGGAAAGGAATGGAATGGAATAGAGAGGAATGGAACTTAATTCAATGAAATGGAGAGATATTAAATAAAATGGACTGGAAAGTAATGGAATGGAGAGGTATGGAATAGAGTAGAAAGGAATGGAGTGGAATATAATGGAATGGAGAGTAAAGGAATGGAATGGAATGGAATGCAGACGAATGGAAAGGAGTGTAATGGCATTGAATGGACTAGAGAGGAATGGAATGGAGAGTAAAGGAATGTAAAGAGAAGGAATGGAACTTAGAACAATGGAATGGAGAAGAATGTGATGGAGATGAATGGAATGGAAGGGAATGGAGATGAATGAAATGGATTGGAGAGTAATGCAACGGAATGGAAAAGAATGGAATGGAGATGAGTGAATTGAAATGGAATGCAGTGGAGGAGAATGGAATAGAATGGAGATGAATGGAATGGGAGGTAATGCAGAGGAATGAAATTTAATAGAATGGAATGGAGTAAATTGAATTTAATGGAATGGAATGTAAATGGAGAGAAATGGAATGGAGAGGAATGGAATGGAGTGGATTAGAATGGAATGAAATGGAGGAGAATGCAATGAATGGAGAGGAATGCAATGGTATGGAGAAGAATGGAATGCAGTTGAATGGCGTGGGATGTGATGGAAACGAATGGTATGGATTAGAAAGGAATGGAAAGGAAAAAATTGGAGTGGAATGGAGTGGAACGGAATGGAATAAAACAGAATAGAATGGAATGGAAAGGAAGGGATGGGTTGGAGAAGATCCAAATGAAATGGAATGGAGATAAATAGAATGGAGTAAAATTGAATGGAATAACATGGAATTGAGGACCGGAATGAAATGGAATTGAATGGAGAGGAATGGCATGGTGTGTAGTGGAATGGAATGGAAGGTTGAGTTATGGAAAACAATAGAATGGAAAGGAATTGAGAGGAATGAAATGGAATTGAGAGGAATGAAATGGAATGGAACAGTATTGGGAGCAATGGAATGGAATGGAATGAAGAGGAAAGTAGTGGAATAGAGTGCAATGGATTGGAAAGGAAAGAAACGGAATAGAGAGGAAATAAATGGGGAGGAGTGGAATGAAAGGGAATGTGATGGAAGGCAATTGAATGAAAAAGAATGGAAAGGAGAGAAATGGAATGGAGAGAAATGCAATGGAGAGGAATGGAATGCAATGGAATTGATTGGAGAGTAATGGAGAGGAGTGGAATGGAATGGAGTGCAATGGAATGAAGAGCAATGCAATGGAGATTAATGGAATGGAGAGGATTGAGTGAATAGGAATGGAATGGAAGGGAAATGAATGGAGAGGAATGGAGTGGGAAGGTATACAATGGAATGGAATAGAGAGGAATGGAATGGAATGGAGTGGAATGGAATGGAATGGTTAGGAATGGAAAGGAGTGGAATGGAATCAAATGTAGATGAATCAATGGTAAGGAGCGGAAATAATTGAAAGAGAATGAATGGAATAGAGGAATGGAATGGAAACGAATATAACGGAGAGAAAAGGAATGGAATGAAATCCAGAAGAATGGAATGGAATGGAATGGAGAGATATGGAATGCAAAGGAGAGGAAGTGAATGGAAAAGAGAGGAATGGAATGGAACACAATGGAGAACAATGCAATGGAATGGAATGGAGAGGAATGGAATGGAAAAAAAGGAATGCAATGGAATGGGATGGTATCGAGAAGAGTGGAATGGAGGGGAATGGCATGGAATGGAATAGACAGGAATGGATTGAGATTA
>NW_007010876.1:0-796 GCF_000164805.1 Carlito syrichta | reverse complement strand
TTCCTGAGCCCTCACCTGACAGGCTAACTAATGTGCTGGCTTTTTACTCTCATGTATAGAAAAAGCAATGCTGCACACATTTCCATGCTGAGGCACGTCTGCTGGGACTGTGGCTCTCACTACTCTGTAGTTTGCATTGTCGGAGACACTCCTGAGTAGATCCTGGGCAGAACCCGCCTGCCACAAGCTGCATTTCAGCTCATCTGACAGCACCCCCACTTGTGTCTCGCTTAG
This sequence comes from Carlito syrichta, assembly GCF_000164805.1. NCBI lineage: Eukaryota > Metazoa > Chordata > Mammalia > Primates > Tarsiidae > Carlito > Carlito syrichta. The sequence goes on along the minus strand of NW_007010876.1, from coordinate 562 downwards.
GACACAAACCTGCTGGAGAAGGAATCCTGGGGTTGTTGAACCCGCTTCATGTGTATTTCGTTAGCAGAAAGCGGAACAGTTCTGCTGGGAGCCGGGCAGGTGGGACTCTGATACTAGAAAGTATCTTCTAGAAAGTATCTTCAGGGAGTCAGGTCCAGGAGTACAGCCCAGCTGCACTCATCAGCGGGTTCTCTCCTAGGGTTCCGTGGATGCCCCGATGTACGAGGAGGTTTATTTTCTCCGGGTTCAGTCATGGAGAAGCACAGCCTTCCTGCTTCTGCTGCCATTTGGGCTGCAGATTGTCATTACATGATTTGGATGGTTTTGTCAAATGTTCTGGTGTCACCTTGACAAGATGAAATAATAGCAAACTAAATGGGAAAAAAAAATAATAGGTCTTGTTATTTAATCATTTGAGTGTGTTGGGATTGTGTATGGTTTTTCACTTTGGACCACGTGACTCGATGCTACTCAAAATTGCTCAAATGACAGAATGTGTTTTCCTGCAGTGAATTGATGGAATGAATCAGCTTTATGTAGGAACAGATCAAATACAGCATGA
>NW_007010875.1:0-716 GCF_000164805.1 Carlito syrichta | reverse complement strand
TTCTGTGGTCTTTGGATGGAGTGTTCTGTAGGTATCAATTAAGTCCATTTGGTCCAAAGTTACATTGAGGTTCCGGATCTCCTTGCTGATTTTTTGTCCTGATGATCTGTCTAGGGTTGTGAGTGGGGTATTGAAGTCCCCAGTTATGATAGTGTTAGAGCCAATATCTTTCTTTAGTTTTCCAAGAAGCTGCTTTATGAAAGTTGGCGCACCTATGTTGGGTGCATATATATTTAGAATAGATATTTCTTGTTGATGGATTGAGCCTTTTATCATTATGTAGTGGCCTTCTGTATCTTTCTTGATTTTTAATAGTTTGAAGGGTATTTTGTCTGAAATTAAGATGGCTACTCCTGCTTTCTTTTGTATTCCGTTCGCCTGGAAGTTTGTTTCCCATCCTCTTACTTTGAGTCTGTGGATGTCCTTTCTAGTGAGGTGAGTCTCTTGAAGGCAATAGATTGTTGCCTGATGATATTTTATCCATTTTGCCAATCTATGTCTTTTCAGTGGTGCATTTAGTCCGTTCACATTTAGGCTAATAATTGAAATGCAAGAGTTGATCCCTGTCATAAGGTTCTTACAGAGTTGTTCCTGTTTATTTGTTGTCTTCCTTTGGGTTTTGGAGTTGGTTCATGTGTGTTTTTAATCTTTTGCCTGTACTCTTGTGAAGAATGCTGTTGTTCTTTTTTCTTTTTCTTCTGTGTTCAGTACTTTCG
>NW_007010874.1:0-493 GCF_000164805.1 Carlito syrichta | reverse complement strand
CTAGGTAATTCAGCTGGCCAGTTAGCTGGCTATCTAGATAAGTCAGCTAGTTAAAGTCAGCGTGCTTGACAGCAGGATAGTTGGTTATGCCAGCTAGTTAAGTCAGCGGTTTAGCCAGCTGACTAGCTAGGCAGTTATCTAGTTAAGTCAGCTGGCTAGCTTGGTAACTAGCTTAAGTCAGCTGGCTAGCTATTAAGTCAGTTTGTTGAGTCAGCTGGCTAGCCAGTTGACTATCAGGGTAGCTATCAAGTTAAGGTAGCTGACTAGCCAAGTGGCTAGCTAGTTACGTCCCCTAATTAAAGCACCTATTTAAGTCAGCTCGCTGGCCAGTAGGTTAACTGGACATTTAGGCAGTTCAGTCAGTGGGTAAGGCAGCAGGTTATGTAGGTAGCTAGCTAGTTAAGTCTGTTGGCTAGCCAGATGGCTGCTTTTATTAAGTCAGCTAGTTAAGTCAGCTGGCTAGGCTGCTGGTTTTCTAGGTAGCTAGGCATTT
>NW_007010873.1:0-721 GCF_000164805.1 Carlito syrichta | reverse complement strand
TCTGGGCTTTACTGCTCAAGGCAGGATTTTATGGAATGACTAAAAGTGAGGAAAAGGGTCTTCTTCCATTTTTTCTGAGCAGCAATAGAATTATTAGAGGTGACAGGGTACCTCCAATTTAGGTTATGTTCAGTAGGATGGCAGATCTGTCACCCCTGATAGATTGAAGAAAACATGGAAAATGTTTCCGCGTGTGTGTGTGTGTGTGTGTGTGTGTGTGTGTGTGTGTGTGTGTGTGTGTGTGTGTGTGTGTTGGAGTCTCACTCTGTCGCCCAGGCTGTCTGCCTAGCTATTTTTTTTCTAATTGTAGGGATGAGGTCTTGTCATGTTGACCAGGCTGGTCTCGAACTCCTGAGCTCAGGCAATCCTCTCGCTTCAGCCTCCCAAAGTGCTAGATTTATAGTGTTGAGGCTTGGTAAGGCCACCACACCAGCCTCATCACTATCCTTTGAGTACACCATCATAGCTTATGCCCCTTGGACTTCTGAGCTCTGCTGCCACTGGCAAGAGAGTCCTGATTGGTTGGGAGCAAGTGTCCCACACTCCTGTTTCACACCTGCACATCAGGGAGGTCGTTTGTCCTTTTGAGTCATTTCTTCTGACAAGGCTGAGTTGTAAACCTTTTCTGGAGCTTGTTAACCTCTCTGACCAATTCCTCTTTGCAGAAAGCCTCTTGGCTTTTTTACAGAAGGAAAAAAGCAAACCTAGAGCACAGTTTGAG
>NW_007010872.1:0-818 GCF_000164805.1 Carlito syrichta | reverse complement strand
GTGCCTTGCTGTACTTTATGCTAAAATATATAGTTTTGGAAAATTAACTGTATGAAGAAACTTAGTTTGACATTATCAATACAAAATTTCCACATACATTGAAAATATGGCTCCTCACTTGACCTGCAGATTTTCAGTTTTATTTTTAATTGTTTTCATACAATATGAAAAAGATGGGCAGAATGACAAGGCTATTAAGAATGTACTTGGCAAATATAAATAAGAAAAAAATGGAGGCAGAGGATATAGGATCTTGCCAGTCTCAGGTTATAGCAATGTTAGTGGAATGATATTATGGAGATATTTTTAGAAAACCAAGTGGGAGTTTCTGGCCCCTAGATTGCATATGAAAGCTATAGACATAAGCTTAATATATATCTAAAAAACAGAAAGAGCTAAAAATCTAAAAATTGTTGGAGGCTGTTACATTGCATATGAAAATCATTGTATTTATAACTGGCTTGTTTTGTGCTGACAAGATTATTCTCTATGAGACACATTTCCCATAAAGAAAAATCAATGGACTCAGTAATAAAGTTAGAAATAAGAAAAACAAAAATGTTTTGAACATTAATTGTCTATAAAAAAAGTAGTCCCTCAGAGACACTGTTTTAGGTCTGAGTAGTGTGTGTGTGTGTGTGTGTGTGTGTGTGTGTGTGTGTGTGTGTGTGTGTGTGATCTTAGAAAATAGCTACCTTTTAAATTTTTTTTCCCCTAAACTCCACCTTTTTAAGTACTGGACTCTTACCTCAGACACGTACATAAACAACCACAAAAGGGTAAAACTTCTCTGAAGACTTAGGATAGATAGAAAGTAA
>NW_007010871.1:0-729 GCF_000164805.1 Carlito syrichta | reverse complement strand
TCAGATGGCACTTAGAAGGCAAAGAGAATCAGATGACTCTAAGAAGTGCAAGTAGTATCACGACAAGAAGAAGGCAAGTAGTATCAGACCACACTAAATAGCCAAGTAGTTTCAGATGACACTAAGACGGCAAGTAGTATCAGACGACACTAAGAAGGCAAGTAGTATCAGGCGGCACTAAGAAGGCAAGTAGTATAAGACGACATTAATAAGGCAAGAATTATCAGACGGCACTAATAAGGCAAGTAGTAGCAGATGGCACTAACAAGGCAAGCAGTATCAGAAGGCAATAATAGGGCAAGTAGTATCAGTCGGCACTAATAAGTCAAGTAGTATCAGACGGCACTAATAAGGCAAGTAGTATCAGTAGGCACTAATAACGCAAGTAGGATCAGACGGCACTAGCAAGGCAAGTAGTATCAGACGGCACTAATAAAGCAAGGAGTACCAGACGGCACTAATAAGGCAAGTAGGATCAGATGGCACTAACAAGGCAAGAAGTATCAGACGGCAATAACAAGGCAAGCAGTATAAGATGGCACTAAGAAGGCAAGTAGTATCAGACGGCACTAACAAGGCAAGTAGTATCAGGCGACACTAAGAAGGCAAGAACCATCAGACGACACTAAGAAGGCAAGTAGTATCAGACGACACTAAGAAGTTCAGTGGTATTAGTCGGCAGTAATATGGCAAGCATGATCAAATGGAAATAATAAGGCAAGTAATATC
>NW_007010870.1:0-615 GCF_000164805.1 Carlito syrichta | reverse complement strand
AATATAACTATCATGCAACCCAGCAATCCCACTACTGGGTATCTACCCATAGAAAAAAAATTATATGTACATAAAAATCTTGCATTTGTGTGCTCATCACAGCACTATTCACAGTAGCAATGTCATAGAACCAGAGTAAGTGCTCATCAATAGTTTGACTAGATAAAGAAAATGTGATACACACACACACACACACACACACACACACACACACACACACACACGCACGCACACACCATGGAATAACATCAGCCATAAAAAGGAATGAAATCATGTTCTTTTCTGCAACATGGATGGAGATGGAAAACATTATTCTAGGTTAACTAACTCAGAAAGAGAAACCAGACACCGCATGTTTTCATTTATATATGGTAGCTTAATGGACATTAAGATGGAAATAATGGATCCTGGGACACTAAAAACCTTGGAGGCATTGAGGAGGAGTGAGAGCTCAACAGCCACCTATTTGGTACAATGTTCATTATTTGAGGAATGAAGATACCTGAAGCCCAATCTCTACCGGTGGGCAATATGCCTATATAACAAGCATGTACTTATATCCCCTGAATTTAAAATAAAAAATTTAAATTAATAAATTTATATAGGTTAAAAATT
>NW_007010869.1:0-682 GCF_000164805.1 Carlito syrichta | reverse complement strand
TTTTCTGTTTTTTATTTCTGAAAAAGTACATGTGTATGGGGACACATTTAGCTTTTAGTTTTTATTCTATGACTAGAAAAGTATTGATGGAATAATACCTGGTAGGTGGTACACAGCCAAAGTAGGAGGAGTTACAGAGAGGGGTGGGTAGTGTGGTCAATGGCAAACTCGTGTGAAAATGAAGAAACGATCTGCCCCTGCTGCAGCAGGTAATGGTCCCTTAATACCACTTGATTTTGGGCCTCTGAGAATAGAGTTCACATAGGAACGTGTTTTCTGAAGTTTTTGCAAGAAAAACTGTATATCCTTATTATTTTTCATTTTATATGCTAGCAACTACATTTAAATTTAAGCAAATATCAATATGTAGCAGTCAATGGTTCAGACTAGTCATGAGAAAACTGGATTAGATGCCCACAAAGTTTTGAGACATTAGGGACACATGATCTCAAAGTAGTCCCTTTCTCATAAATATGTATATTTAATTATTTATTTATATGGACTGGGTACAGTGGCTCATAACTGTAATCTCAGCACATTGGGAGCCCAGGACAGGAGTATCGCTTGAGCCTAGGCATTTGAAACAAGCCTGGGCAGCATAGCAACACTTCATCTCTACAAAAAAAAAAAATTACCTGAGTGTGATGGCACATGCCTTTAGCCCCAGTTACTCGAAAGACTG
>NW_007010868.1:0-345 GCF_000164805.1 Carlito syrichta | reverse complement strand
ACCGGAGAAAGCAAAATTCTCTCCCCGGACAGATCACACCAGGTGCCATGCTTTTGCTCAGCCTACGTCCTGCTTCTCCCCAGCCGCAGCCCGCGCGCTCACCATCGCCGGCTTCCGGGTGTCCCGCGTCCCCCCCGCGGCTCTCCCGGGGCCTGCAGGCCGTAGGGCGACAAAGGCCGAGGCAGACACGCGGGCCTCCCGGGGAGCGGGGCCACGGCGAGGGCGTCCCAGCGCTGTGCGCAGGCGCAGGAGCCGAGGCCCGATCGCGGCCCGGAACCGCCCCCGCTTCCGGCTCCCGTCTGATTGGGCAGCTGCGACCTCGGCGTCCACGTCCTGGACAAAGCC
>NW_007010867.1:0-337 GCF_000164805.1 Carlito syrichta | reverse complement strand
CAGGACAGATTCCAGAAGGAAAGCCTCAATTTCTCAACCAACTCATCAATGTCAAAGCCTCCACCAACAACCACTGGGGAGAGGAGAACCTATTAGGATGTGTATTATTTTAGCAGACAAAATGACATTTTCCTCTCTCTGTCTGTCTCTCTCTCTCTCTCTTTCATACACACACACACACACACACACACACACACACACACACTCTTGCATACAATTAAGTGTTCTGTGAAATATAAAATTTGGCTATGTTTGAAATATAATTTCATTTAAAACCATGCCATGTTCCTGTTTGAGGCCCCAGATTTAATAGAATGTGACCCTGATTCCAAGTATT
>NW_007010866.1:0-573 GCF_000164805.1 Carlito syrichta | reverse complement strand
CAGTCTCCTTGCTCCATTGTTATGCTTTATGTGGTGATGGGAAAGCCCAAATTGTGAAACACTGAGAAAAGATTGTGTTTTCTCAACACAGAGATTGTGAAACACTGGAAAAGAAGAAGGCTCTATTGCTTACAGAACCTTATCAAAAAAGTTATTTTTGACTTAGGCTGGAGGAAAACATTAGCATAGCTTTCATAGTTCTACTTATGCCAAGAAGGTTTATTACTCAATGCTCCAAAAGTCAAGAACTACTGAAGAAAAGGTCATATGCCAGTAGCAAATGCCATTTTTGAAAATATCACTGTGGTATGAGATAATTTTGTTTGGATTATAAACTGTAGTATTTGTTATATGTGATTCTGGGATTTGGATCTGTAGTTCTATAGTAAAGGCAATGTTTTAATTGCTTTGCTCTCATATAAGTGAATATCAACACACACACACACACACACACACACACACACACACACAGCCAGAATAGAATGTAAGACACACCAGGCAAGGAGGGCAATATAAGAAAGAGGAGACATTGAGAACACTGGAAAGGAGCAATGAGAGAGGACCAAAGAGAGG
>NW_007010865.1:0-1020 GCF_000164805.1 Carlito syrichta | reverse complement strand
TTCAAAACCCTGGATTCTTGTTTAGCACATAGTAAGACTCCATGTAGATTTTTTGATCGAAGAAACCGTGTAAAACAGATTTCTTTTTTTTCTTAACAAGAGACCATGTAGTTTCCTGTATATGAGCACTGCTATTACCCATATTCATGCCTCGAATCCCTGATACGTATTAAGCAGTCAGAATGATGCCCTATAGATTTCAAGGACTGAGGACACGTATAACCCAGATTCCTTATTTTTAGCTACAGCCGTGTAGTTGTCTGTATATGAGTACTCCCTTTTCCAGATACATGCGTCAAAACACTGATGCTTATTTAGACCTTAGGAAGACACCGTGTAGTTTTTTAGGGATTGAGAACACGTCACCAGATTCCTTATTCTTTCTTTTGAAAAGTCCGAGCATTAGCCTGTATATGAGGATCTCATTTTCCTAGATTAGGCTTCAAAAACCCAAATTCGTGTTTAGTCCTTAGCAAGAAACCCTGAAGTTTTTTGGGGGATTGAGGACACGTGAAACCAGATTCTTTATTCTTCCTTAGCAATAGACAGTGCAGTTTCCTGTATATGAGGACTCCCATTATCCAGATTCCTACTCCCAAAAACTTTTTGGTGGTTATCTCTTAGCAAGAGGCTCTGTAATTTTTGGGATTGAGGACTCGTGTAACCAAGATTCCTTATTCTTCCATAGCAACATGTTGTGTGTTGTTCTGTATATAAGGACTTCCATTACAGAAATTTTTGCTTCATTCTCAGCAAGATGCTGAGAAATTTCCTGGTGACCCAGAATCCCAGTTGCTTGGATATCAAGAGAAAGACTCCCAAAAAGTTCTTTTGGAATTGCAACCCTAGATTCCTGGTTCCCTGTTCAGAAGACACCCAAAAATATGGCGACATAAAAGCCCAGATTGCTAATTAAATCTATTCAAGAGACCTTGTAGATGTAGGCGATTTAGAAATCCAAGAACCGGATTCCCTTTCCGTTCTCAGCAAGATGCCCGGATTTTTCATGTCTATGTGGGA
>NW_007010864.1:0-494 GCF_000164805.1 Carlito syrichta | reverse complement strand
CGGCGGAGCGCAGGGCTCCAGGAGGCCGGCCTGCTTCCGCGGGCCCTCGGCGTCGGCCCCGCCCATCCCATTCAAAGTTGATTTTTGTGTATGGTGGTAGGTAGGAGTTCTGTTTCATTCTTCTGCTTGTGGTCAGCCAGTTTTCTCAGCACCATTTTCTGAATAGGTTTTCCTCTCCCAAGTGGTTGTTGGTGGAAGCATTTTCAAAGATGAGTTGGTTGAGAGATTGAGGTTTTTTTTTCTGGAATCTCTATCCTGTTCCATTGATCTATATTCCTGTTCTTGAACTAATAACAGGTTGTTTTGATTATTGTAGCCTTGTAATAAAGCTGAAAGTCTAGATGTGTGATACCTCCCACTTTGTTTCTTTTGCTAAGGATTGTTTTGGTTATTCATGATCATTTACGCTTCCATATGAATTTCTGTATTGTTGTTTCCAGGTCTGAGAAGAATGTTTCTGGTAATTTAATGGGTATGGCATTGAATGTGTAGAT
>NW_007010863.1:0-659 GCF_000164805.1 Carlito syrichta | reverse complement strand
TTAACCAGCTAGCCAGTTGGCTAGCCCTTCTGACTTAAATCGAAGACATCACTAGCTAGCCCAGGTAGCTATCTAGCTGACTTAACTAGCTAGCTACCTACCTTGCCAGTTTGCTAGCCAACTCTCTTAAATAGCTTAATTAACCAGCTTGCCTACTGGCTTGCCAACTGACTTAAATACCTCACTACCTATATAGTCTGCTTACTATCCAGCTGGCTTAATTAGCTGAAATAACTATCTAGCAACTAGCTAGACAGCTGACTTAAATAGTTAGCTAACTAGCTCACTACCTCGCTAGCCAGTTGATTTAAACAGCTTGGTAGCTAGCTACCTAGCTAACAAGCTCACTTAAGTAGTTAGCTGCCTATCTAGTTAACTGACAACATGGTAGTTAATTAGTTAGATTACTCATTATCTAAAGTGCTGTCTGACAGTCATCCGACTTAACTCATCAGCTAACAAGCTTTCTCAGTGGCTTAAGCAGCTGACTTAACTCGTTTGCTAACTAGCTATCTAGCTGACTCATCCAGCTGACATCATTCATTAGTTAACTAGCAAGCTAGCCTACTTAACTAGCTGACTCAACCCATTTGCTAACTAGCTAACTAGCTGACTCAACCAACTGACTTAACCCATCAATTCACTAGCTAACTACCTGA
>NW_007010862.1:0-489 GCF_000164805.1 Carlito syrichta | reverse complement strand
CTAGCAAGAGCAAGGCCTCTCCCCACCCTCCCCCCACTGCTGATTCCACAAGAACACAACCAAGAGACACACACTTCCTGTCATCCAGAAGTGGGTTTTATTCTAAGCCACAAGACAGCAAGACCAGTAGCATCAGCCCACACAGCTGCCTATGCAGCACACCCATGCTTCGAGGGTGAGGGTAGGAGAGAAGTCAGGGGTCTGGCAGGACACAGGCCAGACATGACAGGGAGGCTCACTGGAGGTGGCACGATTTGAAGGGAGGATGTCAGGGGAACAGCTTGCTCTTGTACCTGGGCCACAAGGTTACACAAGTAAAGCACAGTGATCGATCTCAGCACTAGACACAGTTTTTCGGCCATGTGTGTGTGTGTGTGTGTGTGTGTGTGTGTTTGTATTTTTAGATATCAAAGATGGCAGGGGCAATTCCCAGAGGGGCACGAGCCTTCACCAACATCACATCTGGGTGTGTGAGCTTGCCACTAGCAC
>NW_007010861.1:0-771 GCF_000164805.1 Carlito syrichta | reverse complement strand
TTCCAAATAGCTGGGACTAAAAGTGCACGTCACCATGCCCAGCTATTTTTAAAAATTTTATTATAAAGATGAGGTTTTGTCAAGTTGCCCAGACTGGTCTCAAACCCCTGGGCTCAGGCAATCCTCTTGCCTCTACCTCCCAAAGTGCTGGGATTACAGGTGTGAGCCATTATGCCCGGCTGCCAGCTCTTTTTATTCCTTGAATACCCTGTAACTTCTGGGAAGTGAGTAGAACATTTTGCAGGTGGAACAAAAGGTTTAGGTAGGTGATTGTCCCAAGACCCTTTCCCTCTTAGTCTGAGATCCATAAGGTCTGTGCTGACATGAAGGCTAGCTGGCTTCTGACTCTGAAATTTTGTTGACCTCATGTTTCTAGGACATAAGCAAGAAGTGTGTGTGTGTGTGTGTGTGTGTGTGTGTGTGTGGTGTGTGTGTGTGTGTGTGTGTGTGTGTGTGTGTGTGTTAAAGTCATCCAAAGAGAGAAACTTTAAGATTTTCTAGGTTCCAGTAGTTTTCAAACTTTTAGGACTTAGAATCTATTTCCTTAAATTGAGGATTCCAAAGTGCTTCTGTTTATGTAGCTTATATCTGTTAATATTTGTCATATTATAAATGAATACTGAGAAATTTTTAATAAAAATAATATTAATTCCTTTAAAAAGCAATAAGCTCATGCATATGTTATAACAACATAACTTTTTTTTTTTTGAGTTGGCGTCTCACTCTGTGGCTCAGGCTGGAGTGCTGTGGCATACTCACAGCTACCCCAGA
>NW_007010860.1:0-1380 GCF_000164805.1 Carlito syrichta | reverse complement strand
TTGACCTCTTGTATTTTTTGGTCTCAACTTGATTTCTGTTCTAATCTTTATTATTTATTTTCTTTTACTAATTTGGGGGTTTGACTTATTCTTGCTTTTCCAGTTCCTTGAGGTGCATTATTATTTGTTCATTTGAAATCTTTCGGGAGACGGGGCAAGATGGCGACGGCATAGGTGAACTTGTGAGATTCTCTGAACGTGAGTTCCCAAAAAGGCTATCACTTCGCTACCCCCATCCCCCAGCCCACCACCAACCGCGCTGGGGGCAGGCCCGGGAACTTCAGTCCCACGCAAGGCCAGATATTGCGCCCCCGCCCCACTGCTGCCGTTCTACTCGTGTGTGGAAGTCTCCGGTCCCAGCCCCCTCCAGATCCCTCCCCGGCTGCATTGTCTCCAGCCCGGGCACCCGGCATCAAGCCGCCGGTCACACAAGGGAGGCTCTGGGCACCCGCCCCTCAGAGACACCGGTTCCATTACTGGCTGAAGTCCTCTGTAGAGTCCCAGCGCCACTCTTGCCGTTTAGAGCCTGCCCTTTGGAACTTTGGAGCTCTGGAACTCCGGGTCCACCCTGGCTGAGGCACTCAGCGTGAGACCCCAAACCAGAGGACCCAGACAAGCGGAGAAAAACAGATCTGCTTAAACTGCCTTGCCATTCTCCAGGCAGAGACTTCCATTGCCCTGCCCACCTATCAACAAACTTTACCTCATTTCCTAAGGCCAGGTATTGTAGCGTGCGGGGAAGTTTTGGGTCCCTGCTCCCTCCAGCTCTCTCCCCGGCCCGGCACCCAGCACCGCAGGTCGCACAAGGAGGCTCTGAGCACCCGCCCCTCAGAGACACCGGTTCCATTACTGGCTGAATACTCTGTAGGGTCCCAGCGCCACTCTCGTCATTTACAGCCTGCCTTTTGGAACTTTGGAGCTCTGGAACTCCGGGTCCACCCTGGCTGAGGCACTCAGCATGAGACCCCAAGCCAGAGGACCCAGACAAGCAGAGAAAAACAGATCTGCTTAAACTGCCTTGCCATTCTCCAGGCAGAGACTTCCATTGCCCCGCCCACCTAGCAACAAACTTTACCTCAGCTCCTAAGGCAACAGTGTGAAACAGGAGACAAAGCCCCACCCCTATGCTGCAACGAAAAACAAAAGGGAGAGGCTGGAATCGGAGATCACAGAAGTGACTCTAGTCTGATCGCTTATTTTGACTTATGATTTTATCATTGAAACTGTTGGTCTAGATTACATTTTGGTGTTTACCTTCTGTCTTATACTGTTTCTTGATTTTTTTTAACCTGTCTCTGTTTTAGCTATCAATATTCTTTAGGGAATCTTTCTTACCTGTCTTTTATCACTCTTCCAACCCTGTGTCTCTCTCTCTCCTGA
>NW_007010859.1:0-486 GCF_000164805.1 Carlito syrichta | reverse complement strand
AGGAATTCAGTCACTGAGACACCCACCACAGATAAGGGTCAGTCACTTAGTCATTCATTATGAAGGAGTAACAGAAACTGGGACATCCATCAGAGAGGAGTATTAGTTTCTGGGGCACCAAGTTGGAGGACTCCCCATTACTAGGACACCCATAATAGAAGAGGATTAGTCACTGCGGCAACGCTTGCAGTGGATAGTCAGTAATTTGGGCACCAATAACAGAGGAGATCCAGTCACTGATAGAGGAGGCCTAATCTCTGTGGCAACTGTCCCATAGAGGTCTATTCATTGGCTCATCCAACATTTATGAAGGTCAATCACTGGAACATCAATCAGACGGGAGGCCCAGTCACTGGGGAACACATTATGGAGGAGACACAATCATTAGGACACTCATCACAAATGAGTGTCAGTCATTGGGGCACCTAAAATAGAGAAGACTCAGTTACTGAGACAACTATCAAAGAAGAGGAGAAATCATTGTGT
>NW_007010858.1:0-3445 GCF_000164805.1 Carlito syrichta | reverse complement strand
CCCACTTGTCTAACTTAGTTCTTAAGGTATGGGTATTTAGGTTTCTGAAGTGGAATTAGTTCCCACTTCCAGTTTCCCATAAGGTGCCTCCTGAGTTTTCTAAGATTATTATCATTTCATACTTATTGTTTAGGTCTTTGATCCATTTATAGTTAATGTTTATGGTGATAGTTAGGGCTCCGGTTTCAGTCTTGTGCATGAGGTCAGACTTTTCCCAGCACCATTACTGAATGTGTTCTATACTGTCCAATGGGTCTTTGAGGTTTTTTCAAAGATTTGTCTGTTGAGAATTTGAGGATTTCTTTCTCTTTCCTGATCCATTGGCCTATATACCTATTTTTGTACCAATACCAGGCTGTTTTGATTACTGTAAACATATAGTAAAGGTTGACGTCTGGAACAGCGATAGCTCCTGCTTTGTTTTTTTTGATAAGGATTCTTTTGGCTATTCATGATTGTTTAGGGTTTCATATGAATACTTTATTGTAATTTCCAGGTCTTAGAAAATGATGTTAACTTAATGGTTATTTCAATGTATCTGTAGATTTCCTAAAAGCATAATATTTAAATTAAAAGATGTAAGCATGTCATGGAAACAAGCAGGTCCTTTTGCCATTTGTGATATCAGCCTCAGAAACTTTTGGATGTTTTTAGTATTATTTAACAGCCTTTGAGCAGTTTTTCTCTCAGGATTTAAACATAGCTTTAGCTAAGTTCAAAGATAATTTTCCAGAATTTACAATTATCTAAATTTTTATACGAATGAGGGACCCAAATACTTCTTTGTAAATCTCCATGTTATTTAGTTTTATATATATTGGGCCTCAAATTGTATTTTTCCTGTGTGCCTGATTTTAAATGCTTGGTGATTAAAAGTATCAGATTAATCTGAGACTTTGTTGCAGACTATAGCATTATGTCTTATGTAGAGAAAATACTGGGTGATTAAATGGAAATATACTTTAAGAAATCTAAATTGGTTTAAAATATAAGTGGAATGTGATTTTATATTTTTTTCAAATATGTAGGGGAATTTTTTCTCTAAGGATTGCATTTCTAAAATTTAAACAAAATTTACTAGCAGAAAATCCAGTGCACCAAGAAATCGTACAAGAAGTTTTAGAAAGGAAATAGCTGTATTAAATTATGATACTGTTTTATATAAAATTTTAAGATTTATCCTGCATTCTGTGTTCCAAATATCACTTAGGTACACCAATCCTCAAGGTTCAGTTATCTAAGGATGCTATATATCTGGAATCTCAACAAGTTTCACTTTATGCATAATAAAACATGCATCATTTATGTGAGAAATAAACTAGTTGTCAGTTTTGAAAGCTGTATTATACCATGTATTCAAACGTATTAATAGGAAGAAGAAGTTACCTTTAGAGTATTATACACTTCTTAAATATCAATCGATGCATAGTGAACATTTATATATGCAACCCTGAATTGTAATCATCTTTAAAGAAAAAAAAAGATAAAACAAATAAAGTCCATTGCACGTTTTACAGCTTTCATTTACTTATTTATTTTTTATTTAAATTTTTAAAATAAGGTGCGGTACAATTCAGGGTTAGATATACAGACATTGATTATGCAGGGTCCCTGGTTGATGAGTTATGGCCCTCCCCAAGTTTACACTATCCCTCCACTGCCAATCTAACCTCTCCCCATAAAAAGTTTTCCACTACTGCCAATCACTTTCTTATAACAGTATAATTGATTAAGTTCAGCTCATGAGGGAGATCATATGGAACTCTCCTCTTTGTTTCTGTGATAAATCACTGAGAATGACCTATCTCATATCCGTCAAACGTTCTGCATAATCCCTATATGTTGGGAGCCAACATCTATAGCTACATGGCTGAGACCTGTAAAGGCCCATCTGGAAGATCACCTCTGACATAGGATATCAGTTATATCTATAATATTGGCGTGTGATTAGTGACCAGTATGCATACACGGCAGTAAAACTTATAAGTAAATATCAATATGCCTGATGGAAAGTGCACAGCAGAATTATTTTTCTCTGTCTTTCTAAGTTGTTATCCTTTTTCAAGACATTTTTAAACTTCTATTTCCTGGTAGACTGGTTAGTCAGCTCCTGTTCCCGAAAGCAGTTTCCCCTAGGGCTAAGACTAGAAACTAAATTACCATAATAGTTTTATCGCCCTGCCCCTAGCCAGGCAGAACGTTTTCTTTTGTTTCATTAATTACCGAAACTCTGTTTGCTTCAGCCCATGGCCACCATCATGGCGGCCATGCATTTCCTTGATCAAGAGTGTGACAGCTACTATTTGATTTTTAGAGTAGACTTGTTAGAATAAAATATATACATATACAATCATAGTTGCATTTACATTTTATAGTATATTTGAGTAAATTTATGCTTGCTGTTTTGTTTACTTTTGCTACATTATTCAAATATAATAGTTACTATATGATTTATAAAAGAATTAATGATGAGGTATTAGCTTAATAGGATATAGCATAGTATTAAAGTTCAATCATCAGATTATATAAACATTAAAGTTTAGACATATGAAGCTCATATGAATTATAGTAAAGTTTGGTAGTTTAAGAATAATTTTAACTGAATTATAAGGAATTATGTTAAATCATAATAGGTTATCAATTTGATGTGATGCCACTTATCTAACTTACTTCTGAAGGTATGGGCATTTAGGTTTCTGAAGAGGAATTAGTTCCTGGTTCCAGTTTCCATAAAGTGCCTCCTGGAGTTTTCTAAGATAATAATTTGGTCTTTTACGTTTAGGTCTTTGATCCATTTAAAGTTAATGTTTATGGTGATAGTTAGGGGTCCAGTTTCAATCTTGTGCATGAGGTCAGACTATTCCCCGCACCATTTACTGAATGTGTTCTATATTCTCAAGTGAGTCTTGGAGGTTTTTTCAAAGGTGAGTTGGTTGAGAATTTGAGGATTTCATTCTCTTTCCTGATCCATTGGCCTATATACCTATTTTGGTACCAATACCGGACTGTTTTGATTGCTGTAAACTAACAGCAAAGTTTGAAGTCTTGAACAGCAATAGTTACTGCTTTGTTTCTTTTGATAAGGATTCTTTTGACTGTTCATGATTGTTTAGGGTTTCATATGAATTCTTTATTGTAATTTCCAGGTCTGAGAAAATGATATTAACTTAATGGTTATTTCAATGTATCTGTAGATTGCTTAAAATGGTAATTTTTAAATAAAAAGATGTAAGCATGTCAGGGAAACAAGCAGGTCCTATTGCCATTCATGACATCAGCCTCAGAACTTTGACATCATAATGGGAGGGACCGTGATTCCTGAGCAATCTTTAGGTTTCAAGGACTAGTGTACAGTGCTCTGCCAAATGTGGTAGATATGGTGGCTTCATTCCCAAGAAGTGAAGGAAACAAGGTGTTCTCCTATCCAAAAACTTCTCCAGGGATA
>NW_007010857.1:0-797 GCF_000164805.1 Carlito syrichta | reverse complement strand
AGTACTGATAGCTACACAGACACAGGTCAATAAAATCGAGAAACAGTGTAGATCAGAAGGTCAACAACAGACGTGATCTAAACTAACAGTTACAATGATAAAATCATAAGTCAAAATAAGCGAAAGAGAGAAGTGCAAGAGGGAAAACAGATATACATACCAACTATCAGGTGAGAGAGAGACACAGGGCTGGGAAGAAGTGAAAAAAGACAGGTAAGAAAGATTCCCTAAAGAATACTGATAGCTAAACAGAGACAGGCCAAAAAAATCAAGAAACAGTATAAGTCAGAAGGTAAACACCAAACGTAATCTAGACCAACAGTTTCAATGATAAAATCATAAGTCAAAATAAGCGATCAGACTAGAGTCACTTCTGTGATCTCCTATTCCAGCCTCTCCCTTTTGTTTTTCGTTGCAGCATAGGGGTGGGGCTTTGTCTCCTGTTTCACACTGTTGCCTTAGGAGCTGAGGTAAAGTTTGTTGCTAGGTGGGCGGGGCAATGGAAGTCTCTGCCTGGAGAATGGCAAGGCAGTTTAAGCAGATCTGTTTTTCTCCGCTTGTCTGGGTCCTCTGGCTTGGGGTCTCACACTGAGTGCCTCAGCCAGGGTGGACCCGGAGTTCCAGAGCTCCAAAGTTCCAAAGGGCAGGCTGCAAATGACGAGAGTGGCGCTGGGACCCTACAGAGTATTCAGCCAGTAATGGAACCGGTGTCTCTGAGGGGCGGGCGCTCAGAGCCT
The DNA here is from genome assembly GCF_000164805.1 of Carlito syrichta. Classification (NCBI taxonomy): domain Eukaryota; kingdom Metazoa; phylum Chordata; class Mammalia; order Primates; family Tarsiidae; genus Carlito; species Carlito syrichta. Next base: position 60 of record NW_007010857.1, on the reverse strand, counting down.
CCCTGTGTGACCGGCAGTGCCAGGTGCCAGGCCGGAGAGAGAGCTGAAGGGAGCAGGGAC
>NW_007010856.1:0-752 GCF_000164805.1 Carlito syrichta | reverse complement strand
TAGCCAACAGGCTAGCTAGTGGCTGGCAACTAAGCTGGCGGGTTAGCAGACTGGTCAGGTAGGTGGCTTTCTAGTTAAGCCAACTGACTATTTGGCTAAACAACAGGGTGCCTGGAGAGTTCATCCAGCTGGATATCTGACTGTACAGCCAGCCGGATGGCAATTATAGCTGGCTAGTTAGCCACTTAGTCAGCCCACTAGCTAGCTAGCCAGGTGCCTATAGAGCTAGCCAGTCAGGTAGCTAGCTAGTTAAGTCAGCTGGCTAGCCATGTAGACAACCCGTTAACTAGCTCGCTAAGTCAGCTGGCTAGCCAGCTATCCAGCAAAGTAACTAATCAGCTAGTTAAGTCAGCAAGCTAGCCAGCTAGCTAGTTAAGTCAGCTGGCAACTCAGCCAACTATTCAGCTAGCTAGTGAAGTCAACAAGCTTGAGAGTTAGATAGCTAGTTAGTTAGCTATTCATGTCAGTTAGAGAGCCAGCTAGCTAGTCAGCTAGCTAGTTAAATCAACTAGCAAATCAGCTAGTTTCTTGGCTAATTAGTCAGCTAGCAACTCAGCTATCTGGTCAGATAACTGTGGACTCACTCGCTTTCTATCAGGTCAGCTAATTAGTCGGTTCGCTCGCCAGCAAACCGGTCAGCAAAGTAGTCAGCTCGCTCACCAGCCAACATATCAACTAAATTGTCAGCTCGTTCACAGGCCAGCAGGTCAGCTAACTAGTCTGCTTGCTTGCCTGCTGACTAGTTAAATCAG
>NW_007010855.1:0-479 GCF_000164805.1 Carlito syrichta | reverse complement strand
TAAAAAGGATAAAATTAGGAATTTCTCAACAATGTGGATGGACTTAGAGTGTATAATTCTCAGTGGTCTATCTATCAAAACAATAAAGAAGTGAGTACCACATGACCTAACTCATGAACAGACCTTGAACGACTATCATAATGCTATAAGAAAGGAATTGGCAGTAGTGGGAAACTGTCAGAGGAATTGGGGGTCACACCTCATCAAGAAGGGTACCTGCATAATGATCAGTTGTACACCTAACCCTGAATTGTATCCCACATCTTTAAAATAAAAAATAAATAAAAATAAATAAATAAATAAATAAAAGAAAAGGAAAGGGACATCGACAGTATTCATTCTGTTTGCTATGTCTTGAAACACATCAAGCACAGAAAAATGGCAATAAATTATCACTATTCATTTCAAGTAAAAGTGCAAGCCAAATGGGAAGTCATTGAAAACTGTAATAAAATACTTAAATATGACAAAATATCTTT
>NW_007010854.1:0-428 GCF_000164805.1 Carlito syrichta | reverse complement strand
TTAGCGAGGGACCATGTAGTGTCCTCTATATGAGGACTCCCTTTCCCCAGTATTCTGTTTGGAAACTCTGATTCTTGTTTAGCCCTTAGCAAGTTGTCATGTACATATTGTGATGTAGGAACCGTGTAAAACAGGTTTCTTATGTCTCCTTAGAAAAGATCATGTAGATTCTGTATGTGACGACTGCTTTTACCTTTGTTGCAGCTTCTAAACCCTGATTCTTGTTGAGCCCACAGCAGATGGCCTTTTGATTTTTAGGACTGAGGACTGGTATAACCTCGATTCTATTTCTTCCTTGGCAAGGGGCCGTGTATTTTCCAGTATATTAGGACTCTCCATACATCGATCCTGCATCAAAACTCCGATTCTTTTTTAGCCCTTTCCAGGATGCCCTGTAGATTTTTGGGAATGAGGACTCGTGTACTCGA
>NW_007010853.1:0-768 GCF_000164805.1 Carlito syrichta | reverse complement strand
CAAATAGTATCAGACGACACTAATAAAGGAAGTAGTATCATATGACACTAATAAGTCAAGTAGTATCATAGGACACAAATAAGGAGAGTAGTATCAGACGACAATAACAAGGCAAGTAGTAACAGACGACACTAATAATTCAAGTAGTATCAGATGATCTTAATAAGGCAATTAAATTCAGATGACACTAAGATGGAGAGTAGTATCAGACGACACTAAGAAGAAAATAGTATCAGACAACACTAAGATGTCAAGTAGTATCATAGGACAGGAAGAATCAAGTAGTATCAAGATGACACTAATAATGCAAGTAGTATCAGGTGTCAGTAATAAGTCAAGTAGAATCCGATATCATTAATAAGGCAAGTAATATCAGACAACAAGGATAAGGCAAGTAGTATCAGGGGACATTACTAGATTAAGTCGAATCAGAGGACACCAATTATGCAAGTAGATTCAGGTGACCCTAAGATGGCAAGTAGTATCAGAGGACAGTAAGCAGGCAAGTAGTATCTGACAACGTCAAGATGGCAAGTATTATCAGACGACGATAAGTATCAAGTAGTATCAGACGACAATAAGATGGCAAGTAGTATCAGACAACACTAAGAAGACAAGTCGTATCAGAGGACACTAGGAATGCAAGTAGTATCAGATGACACTAATAAGGCAAGTGGTACCATAAGGTATTAATAAGGAAAGTAGAGTCATAAGACACGAATAAGGTAAGTAGTATGAGACGACCATAATAAGGCAAATACTATCATA
>NW_007010852.1:0-735 GCF_000164805.1 Carlito syrichta | reverse complement strand
TTTTTTGGATCCCCCCCATACTCTCTCAGAAATCAGAATCTTACTTATTTTGATGTTTGATAATTTTTTCAGTGTAAATATTTTGGAAAAACATATTAAGTAACCCTTTTCTTATTTTAAGAAACATTAAAATAAGATTTTAGACTTTAACTTTTATGTTAGGGTAAACTCTTAGAAGGTTATCAGAATAGTAGTTAAGTGAACCAGAAAAGCCTTATCCTCATTCTTCATTGAAAAGATTGAAGCCATAGGATTACTTGTCTCAGTTAACAATCTTTCTCTCCACAAAACTTGTGCATATGTGCACATATTTGGTCCCAGGTATCTTATCAGGCAGGGTTTATGGTTAGAAAAACAGTATCAAAAAGACAGCATTAAAGACCTCCTATGCCGGGCATGATGGTTCATTGAGGCCTGTAGTTCTAGCACTTTGGGAGGCTAAGATGGGAGGGTTGCTTGTGCCTAAGAGTTTGAGACCAAACTGAGCAACATAGCAAGACTGCATCTCTACAAAAAAAAAATCAAAAAATTAGCTGGTCATGGTGGTGCATGCCTGTAATCCCAGCTACTCAGAAGGCTGGGACAGGAGCATCACTTAAGCTGTGGTGAGCTGTGATCGTGCCACTGCAACAATCTGGGTTGCAGATTGAGACCTTGATTTTAAATAAATAAATAAATAAATAAATAATACCAATTTTTAAAAAGAAACCTTTTGAAGGTAACCCCTTTGGTCCC
>NW_007010851.1:0-704 GCF_000164805.1 Carlito syrichta | reverse complement strand
GTCTCTTCAATTCTTTTTAGTCTCTCCCATTATTGTTTTGATATCTACATTGCATTTTGAGACCCTTCATTCTGGGGACTTTTCATTGTTTGTATTCCAAAGTCAATTTTCTCAGTGTCTGCTCTCCCAGGCATCTGGGAGAGACCCATACTCTTCTTTTGGTTTTTCTTCATTTCTGTAGATTTTTCTCCCTTTACCCCTTTCCCTCCCCCTCTTCAATTCTGTTTTTGAGGGAAGGTGGGGTTGCTTTTATTTCTCTTCTGCAATGACCTGTTCTTCCTTATGAGGGTCTTCTGGTTTTGTTCACTTTTCCCTCTGCTTTACAGTCTGTCTATTCAGCAGTTTGCAGTCTTGGTCCATTCAGAGAATCTCACCAGTTCACCTATGCCGTCGCCATCTTGCCCTGTCCGGGCGCCGTCGCTCTCCGCTTCCGCCGTCCCCGCCCGAGTTGTTTTTTCTTTAAGCACAACATAAGAGACTTCATATTTTTAATTCTAATATTTATTGGCCTTTCTAACTCTAATAATCAATTAAGTAATATTTGTTAAATGACTAATTTAATGAATAAAAATGAATAAATTTCGGGGATGTTTATATCTCATAGAAGAGTTAATATATCTTTAAAATTATTTACAATCCCCTTGTTATTACTTAAGCTGCAATTCACTTTATTATACTTATTATGTCTGTTATTAATTAAATGC
>NW_007010850.1:0-761 GCF_000164805.1 Carlito syrichta | reverse complement strand
GCTGGAGTGCAGTGGCGTGCTTATGACCACTGCAGCCTTCAACCTGCTGGGTGCTGGTGATCCTTCTGCCTCAGCCTTCCAAGTAGCTGGAACCACAGGTGCATGCTACCATAAACAGCTTTTATTTATTTATTTATTTATTGTAGAGATGAGGGCTCACCAAGTTGCCCAGGCTGGTCTCAAACCCCTGACCTCAGGCAATCCTCTCACCTCAGCCTCCGAAAGTGCCAGAATTATAGACTTGAGCTTCTGCGCCAGGCCCGCTTTGTCTTTCTTTTTCTTTCTTTCTTTCTTTTTTCCTTCCTTCCTTCCTTCCTTCCTTCCTTCCTTCTTTCTTTCTTTCTTTTTTCTTTCTTTCTCAATAGCATCTCTTAACTCTGGTAATAGAAAAACCTGTCGAAGATCAAAGGTTGCATTTTCAAAATTTGCATCAAAAATCAATTTAGGTTTAGTGGATTTGATGTGCTTGGATTTGTTTGCTATATATAAAGACCTGGCTCTCTAGAACTAGTGTCTAATAGTTTAGTGCTACTATAATTTTTTTTTTTTTTTTTTTTTTTGCTTGTTACAAACAGGAAAGATCTTGGTTTTCAGCAGACAAAGGAAAAAAGACATGAATTGCTTTGAGTAAAAGCAGCAGTTTTTCTCACATGGCAGTTCCTGGGACAGGAAGAGTCCTACGACTCATTTGTGGACCTACATCTTAGCTGCAAATGATCTCGGACTCTACAGAAAAACAGTCAGAGGAAGGATACAGCAAT
>NW_007010849.1:103035-159703 GCF_000164805.1 Carlito syrichta | reverse complement strand
AGCGGCCACTGCACTCCAGTCTGGGCAACAGTGAGACTCCAACTCAAATAAATAAATAAAAAAATTTGTAATAACAAATAAAGTGAGGTGATGCAAGAATTGAAAAAAGGGAATTTTATGTTTGGATGCTATCTAGCAGATACACAAATAAATTCCATTGCTATATATTAAAAAAGAATAATGTACTTTTCATAATCAGTGCAAAACTATTTGGCAAGCTAAATTCTCCATGCTCCCAATGTGTTTTATTGTAGGTAGAAATTCCCAGCTAGTTCATGTAGCAGTCTTATCCTCAGTTTTATTTCAAAAATGATGCCATTATTCTTATGCTTTTGTAGCTCAGAGAAATTTGTCCCAATAACTTATTCCCAAAGAAAAGAATTATTTTTTTGATGAAGTCATTTCTATCTTCTATGTACCTTGCGGGAGTGGGGGGGAATGTTTGCCATCACTAAGTAGAATTTCCCATATAAATAAAGCAAGAATTCCTAATTGTAATGACTTTTAATACTGAGTCTTAGAGGGCTTTTGAGGTTCAGAAACTTGATCAATAAAGAAACCATAGTTCCATAAAAGTCTTCCTCTTCCACAGAAACAAAGAACCACATGTTCTCACTCATAAGCAGACCCTGAGCATTTACCATAATACTATAAGAAAGAGATTGGCAGTAGCAGGATACTGCCGGGGGAGGGGGGAACACAACATCAATAAGGGTACCTGATCTCAAACCAGGCACAGTGGGGACCAAAAAGAGGCCCAAATTTTACCTGTACGATGACTACTTTTATACGTAATCCTGAATTGTACCCCATACCTTTAAAATTAAAATAAAAAAGATAAATAGTTTTAACTTGAAGAAAAAACATCCTTCAGTAAAGACAGGGACAGGAATCACCAATAAATGAAATAAGCAAGTAATATGCTTTGGGAAAAAATAAAAAATAAATTATCACAGCAAAGATCCTTAAATAGGAAAGCAACAAGCATAAATACACAGCCCTGAGCCAGCAGCCTCCTAAAGAGGTGGGGTGGTCATTGGGTTTCATAGTGTCTGGCATATAATAAACTGTTAATGAACATGTGTTGAATTAATTAATTAATTAATGAATTATTTGTACAGCCAGGTAAGAAGCAGCTGTGATAAGCAAAGGATAATAGTTTCAGGACTACAGAATGTTAAGAATAGCTACACAAAACCACTGCTTAGTCCTAATTATACTCCAATGTTCCTACCAATGGAAAATAAAAAAAGGCACATCGCATACACACACTCAAAAGGCTTGAAAGGGTGAAGTAGTTGAGAACAAACTGGCTAAGACAGAAGTCATTGGACATATCTGGCAAGGGTCACAGGCGAGTTTATTCTAATCTGCAGAGCCAGAGAGAGCGTGCATATTCACACAGAACAGGCAGGCAAGCTCAAGCAGAATACAGATGGGCTTACTCACGTGGGAATTTTAAGAACTGCAAAGGTCAGTATGACTCTGTTGGCATCCACTGGTGAAGTCTGCAAGACCCAAATACAGAGTGAGAGAACAGGGAATGGCACATGCTTTGGACATTGCACGCTTCATAGGCAGAGCATGGCAGAGGTAGGGCTCAACCCTATGTGTCCTGAATCCTTTTCCATGGCTGCTGCTTCTAAAATGTGATGCTTTCTGGAGTCTCCTGCAGGAAAGCCAAGGGCACGACTGTCAGACTCAAGTCCTGAAAATAACTGAAATCATGGCCAAAGGCAGACACAACAGTCTCTTGACTCAACACTTGCTATTTAGCCTTGTCACGTCTTCTCATCAAAGTAAGAGAAGCAAGTTCAGATATGGAGCATCTTGCCAGCTGCAGCAGAACTACCCACCTCCTCTACCCTATGGGAGGAGGTTGGAAGGAGGAGGGGGCGGTCCAGGAACCACCTGGCTTTGACTAATGCTATGCCACAGAGGCTCAGCTACTGGGGAACTGCTGAGCTGGTTTTTACTTTGCCTCAGGTGTCACTGACAACATTGTCAGTTAAGCAGGGATTGCTGAATCTTTATGCCCGGCAATGAGGCGAGAAATAGAAAGTGCACAGCTAGATTTTGTATCGCAGGTTGGGTTTGCAAGGCTTAGGGATGGGGAGGGAAGGAGTCGTCTTCTAATGTGCTAACTGAACAGTCAAGCTGGAAGTCAAAATCTATAAAATCGAAGAGGGAGTCCCATATTTTGTCTGCTTCTAGTTCTCAGGTAGAGCTTTTCTTTAAAAAAGAGATAGCTATTTTCTTTTAGGTAATTAAATGAAATAAGCAAGAACTCCTCAAAAGGGAAAAATCATTGGATTTAAATAATTTAAATACAAATCCTGTCTTCTTTTTACAGCTAGCCTATAAATTCCTTCATAGAAAAGGGACCTGTTGTCCATCTTTTTGATTCTACATCAAGCAATTTATGGTGCCATGCACACAGCGGGGAATGAATACATATTTTTGGAAGGAGTGAAAGAATACAGACCAAATTCTGCTCAACTTTCCATCCAGCAGAAATGTACAGGTCTAAAATTGAGGCATAAAATAAATATATAAATTTATAAGTGAATAAAATATTTTTAACTAATATATACCTCCTTATGCTTAAATTATTGGCTTTGCAGGATTGTCCTGTGGAAACATGACTCATATCAATCACTCCTCTGCTCAAAGACCTCCCTTCAGTGGCTTCCTGTCTTATGTCAAGAGTCTAGAAGGTTCTAAACATCCATTCCCTTAATCGCTCTGACTTTTCCATCTCTGCCAGACTGTGTCAGTCACATTAGGTCACAAGCCAACACCTTTTATTCCCCCTGTCTCCTTCCTTTCTCTTGATCAGAACTCTGCTGAGTCATCTCTCTATCAACAGACTCAGTTGGGGTTTGGCTTTCTGGTAGACCCCTAAGGGTTCAGAAAGCACGACCTGGAAGTGTGAGGAAGTTAACTCTCCATGGGGTAACATTGCACCAATGGGAAAAAGAAGATGGGGTGGAACCAGGCTGACACACTTTTGCTTTTTGTGACTATGCTGAGACGCAATTTCTACTTGATCCTTCCAGAGAACTCTGACATGCCTAGGGTCATGTACTCTGCAGTGCCTCTCAGCAACTATAGCTTTGCTCTACTTCATATCTTGTCTCTCTCCCCTTCTGCCTACGCTCTCCCAACCCTGGCTTTTCACCTCCAAATCCTTGCCTCCACCTCTTCTCTCTAGAAGAGTGGAGCTAAGGTAGATGGTATATATTCTGCTGGTTTATTTCACTTATTTTCTGTCTTCCTCCACTGTAAGCTCTGTGAAAGCGGAGATTTCATTTAATTTATCTGCACCAGGTTGAATGGTCCCTGGAATTCAATCAATATTGGTTGAATGAATGAATGAGTTTCTAGTGCAGTATCTGACCCTTGGGATTTGCCCATTAAATGGAGGTTTTCACCATTATTCTTATTACTGATCATCTTTATGATAAGCTATGCCGTGCCCTATGTCCTTTACACACAAAAAAACAGTTTTTCCAGGAACAAAGTCATAAACATACATGACAACACATTTTCTTATAATATTTTAGGACATTTCCTAAATTGGATCTTCGTTCTGAGGATACTTCAATGTTCCCTCCAATGGAAAACAAGCATAAGCACCTGACCAAGAAAAAGAGAAATAAAAGGAACAGGAGATGTAGAGAGTAAAGAGAGGCTAGAACGAGGGAGAGATGCAGGCTGTTGGGAATAACATTCCCAGATGTGGTGGCAATGCAGGAAGAAAACAGAGCACAGGAGTTGGAGAAGGAGGGAACACAAGGAAAATTACATACTTTTGCACTGTTGTCTCCAGCCTTATAACTCTGCTATTGCAATCCGAGCACTGTAAAAGCTGTTTTCTTTCCTTATAGATAATTTTTCCTAGCACATTGCCAACAAGTTGCAGCAATTGCATTGACTTCATTCCAGCGGCTCCTAAGAGACAGACTTTCTCAGTGATTCATACTTACAGCATTCCTTTAGAGTTGCTAATATTTAAAAAGCTTTCACTTTCTAATATGAAAAAGTTTTCCAAAGGAAAAAATACTAAGACAGTCAGAGAATTTAGTAAGGAAGCATTTTTTTAAAAAAAAATTAGCACAGATAAACAAACACTCATCATATCTTATAAATGAAAACCAGTAAGATAAAATAGAAGAGAAAATCACATTTATGATAGAAAAAAAGGGAACTGCTTGGGTATAAATCTTACCAAGGAGTACCCAAAACCTACATAAAGAAATCCATGAAACACTCATGAAAGGCACAAAAGCAAATGTAAACAAACGAAAAGATATTCCACAGTCTTGGATAGGAAGACTCAGCTTAAAAAAAGAAAAAAAAATCAGCATTCACTAAGCTAGTATATAAATGTGATGTAATCTAAAGTTTACCAACCTTTTTTCCTGGATCAGATAGGCTGATTATAGAGTTCATTTGGAATAACAAATAAGCAAACACAACACCCCGAGAAAGGAGAGGAACAGGGTAGGGGATGGTGGTGGCCAGACCTCTCTGATATTAAAACATACTCTGAAGCTTCTATCATTTAAAAAGTGTGACCGGGCATGGAGGCTCATGCCTATAATCCCAACACTCTGAGAATCTTGAGCCCAGGAGTTTGAGACCAGCCTGGGCAACATAGTGAGACCTCACCTTTATGAAAAAATCAAAAAACTAGCTGGGTATGATGATGCACGCCTGTAGTCCCAGTTACTAGGGAGGCTGAGGTAGAAGGATCGCCTGAGTCCAGGAGGTCAAGGCTGCAGTGAGTTGTGATCAGACATCAGAGTGAGACCCTGACTCAAGAAAGAAAAAAAAAAGCTGTATATTGGTGCTTGAATAGATAGACATAATGCAGAATAGAATTTGGGGAGGATACATATATTTAAACCATAGCACTTACTGGTTTCAAAAATACTGAGTTGGTCCCAAGGCATTCTCCAGAGACAATTAAGATTTTTTTTTTTTTAGTATCATCATGAACTTTGACATTTAACTACTTTTGGCATGTTTAGTATGAAATTTGCCATCTTTGCTAAAGTTGGCCCCTGAATATTTTTTAAACAGTTTTATTGAGATATATAATTCACCCATTTAAAGGGTACAATCCAGTGGGTTTTTAGTATATTCACGTCGTTGCACAACCATCACCATGATCCATCTTAGAACATTTTTGTCATCCCCAAATAAACCCGGCAGTCACTCCCTGCTTCCCTCCATCTACCTCCTCCCTCCCTGCACTCCCCAGAGCAAGGCAATCACTAATCTGCTATCTCCATAGATGAGCCTACTCTGGAGAATTCCTATAAATGGAATCATATAATATGTGATCTTTCGTGATTAGCTGATTTCACTTAACAAAATGTTTTCATAGGTCATCATTGCAGCATGTATCAGTATTTTATTTCTTTTTCCTGCCAAAAACTATTCCTTTCTGTGTATTTGCCACTTTGTGTTTATCCATGGACATTTGAGTTTTGATAGATCTGTAGTAGCCCTTGACGGCTTCCTTACTTTCTGATGTGATAAGGTGTTCCAGAATCTTCTCACACATATTTCCCCAGACCTAGAAGAGCCTATTCTCACTTTAGTGGGAAATGCAATATCAAAACTAAAATCTGGTACTGGGCTGGTCATTGATTCCAGGACTTGCAGTAGAAAGAAACAACAATTTTGTTTGTTTCTTGTTTATTTGCTATTTAAGATCAACTCTATCTAAAGTGCTTCCTGAAGCTTCTGGTTCAAAGTTAGAACTTAGTATCGTCAGTCTTGCATTTGTATCTGTTTTTTTCATGCTAAAACTCCAGGTTCTCAGTGAAGCCAAAGTGATGGCTTCTTTTTGTTATCTCCAAACACACACAGATAGAAGCAGCAACCGGGCAAACCCCTCAGATCCCCTCCCACTGTGGGAGTTTTTCTGTCCTCTTAATAAATCATGCTTTCTAAAAGAAAAAAGAAAAAAAAGAAGCAGCAAACCACAATAGCCACACTTGCAGGAGCAACACAGTTACTGAAAACAGTGGAAGATTTGTTCACAGTTATTTTTGCCTTACAGATTTGTGGCCAGAGATGCACAGTAGGAAATGTGTTTTAACGGCATTTTGAATAGTTCCTCTTTGTGGTTATGCTGTCGGATGGGTACCATAGAAGTTCATTTAGCTCACTTTATTTTTTAGTTTTAGAGATTGCTTTTGTAAAAATTAATTTCACTTTTGAAATTATATTTTAAAATTAATTAAATCTTCAAAATAAGATTTCTTCAAAGACGTCTGTCTTCTTTTCCTATCCCTCTATTCCCTCCTCCTTCTCTAAGGTAGCCATGTAAAAATGTTTATCTTCCATTGGTTTTTAAATTTTAAGCAAATTCTCTATATATTCATAAGTTCCATCTGTCTTAGTCTACTATATTTATTATTCTCCATCTTACTTTTTTCATTTGACCATAAATCCTGGACATCACTTTGCAGTGGAAATCTTTCTCATTCCTTTTTTCTTTTATGACCACACCCTACCCTAGTAATTTGTAAATGTCCCCCAGTTAATCTGTCTTGTATCCAACTGACAGACATTTGGATTGCCCCAAGTTCGGTTTACTCTCATAAATAGTGCTGCAATAAATAGTCTTTCAAAGCTACATTTTCAAAATATGACCAGTGGATCAGGGGTTTACAGCATAGAAGTGAGGTAGCTAAGCTCAAGAAGCATGTTTATCAATTTGGATCTTTATCACACTAATTCATGAGGGGTTGAAAAATGGTGATTTCTAAATTTCGTCATTTTTTTATTTATTAGCTGGAACAATTCTGTAAAAAGAAAGTTCCACTTTCTACCTCTTTGACTACACTGAGGGACAGTCCATTTGGGAAAGGCAGAATAAATGTTTGATTCTTTTTCTTTTTTACTTATTGATGCTCATAATAATGAATTGGTTCTCAGGAATCCTCCAGAGGTGACCAGTGAAGTGTTTTGTTTTTGTTTTTGTTTTTGCCTGTATGTAATGTAATATGGAGTGAATTATATTTGATGTGTTTAAATTCAATGGTATCTTAGTATAATAACAATTTGCATTTCACTTAATATAACTGAGGTTGAGCATCTTTTCATTTGTTTAAGAATCAGTCACATTAATTTTTCTACAAATTATCTGTTCATATTTCTAGATTACTTTTTGGTAGAGCTGTGGGACTTCTTTTTCTTTTAAAACACCTTTATAAATTAAGTTTAGTGCCAACTGAGACTCAATCCTCACTGCTATATAATCTGTCCTTTTAATGAATACAGTTATACTATTTGAATCTAAAATAATTTTTAAAATTTTTAAATTAAAAAATAAAGTTTATTGATGGTCTGATGCATGTATTTTTTTCTTAGGTTATTATTTATCTTATTTACTTTGCTTATGCTGTCTCTTTTCGCATTAAAAAATATTTTTGGTAAGAGGTAGGGTTATAAAACAAAATCCAGCATCCCTACTTGATAAAAACTTTTCAACATCTAGGCATAGAAGGAACATACTTCAAAATAGTAGAAGCCATCTATGATAAACCCACAGCCAACATACTGCTAAATGGACAAAAACTGGAAACATTTCCCCTGAAAACCAGAACAAGGCAAAGCTGACCACTTTCACCCCTCTTGTTCAATAAAGTGTTGAAAGTCCTAGCTAGAGAAATCAGACAAGAGAAGGAAATCAGAGGTATCCAAGTAAAGAATGAGGAAGTTAAGCTATCCCTCTTTGCTCATAATATGATTCTATACCTCAGAAATCCAAGAGAACCTATCAAAAACCTCCTTGCACAGATAAGAGACTTAGGCAAATCTCAGGGTACAAAATCAATGTGCAAGAATTAGTAGCATTCTTATACACCAATAACAAACAGGCAGAGAACCAAATAAAAAGCACAATCCCATTCACAAAAGCCATACATTAAATGAAATACTTTGGCATCTTCCTAAGCATAGAAGCCAAAGACCTTTACAATGAAAACTATAAAACATTGCTCAAAGAAATCAAAGATGCACAAAAAATGGGAAAATATTCCATGCTCATGGATTGGAAGAATCAACATTTTTAAGATGTACATCCTACCAAAGGCAATCTACAGATTTAACACAATACCCATTAAATTACCAACATCATTCTTCTCAGACCTGGAAACAACAATATAAAAATTCATATGGAATTATAAACAACCATGAATAGCCAAAACAATCCTCAGCAAAAGAAACAAAGTGGGAGGTATCATACTTCTAGACTTTAAACTTTATTATAAGCCTACAATAATCAAAACAGTCTGATATTGGTACAAGAACAAGGATATAGACCAACAGAACAGGATAGAGATTCTGGAAGCAAAACCTCAATTTTTCAACCAGCTCATCTTTGACAAAGCCTCCACTAATAACCACTGAAGAGAGGAGAACTTATTCAGCAAATGGTGCTGGGAAAACTGACTGACCATGCAGAAGATGAAAACAAGGCCCCTATCTATCACTGTACACAAAAATCAACTCTCAATGGATCAAAGACCTAAACATAAAACCTCAAACTAGAAGAACCATAGAAAATGCAGGAGACACCCTTATGGAAATTGGAATTGGCAACCAATTCCTGATCAAAATCCCAAGTGCCCATGCCATAAGAGATAAGATAGACAAGTTGGACCTCATCAAACTGAAAAGCTTCTGCAAAGCAATAGAAACCATCAAGAGAGTGGAGTGACAGCCCACAGACTGGAAAAAAATATTTGCCAACTATATATCTGACAAAGGTCTAACATCTAGGATCTACAAAGAACTCAAACATGGTGAGAAAAAAAAAAAAAACAAGCAACCTGATTAAAAAATGGGCAAAAGATATGAATAGACACTTCTCAAAAGAAGACATACGTGCAGCCAACAGATACTTGAAAAATGCTCAGCCTCTCTAATCCTCAAAGAAATTGCAAATTAAAACTACACTGAGATATCACTTAACTCCAGACAGGATGACCACCATCAATAACTCAAAAAATAACTGATGCTTTAGAGGATGCAGGAAAAAGAGAAAACACTTCTACACTGTTGGTGGGAGTGGAAACTAGTACAACCTCTGAGGAAAACAGTGTGGTGGTTCCTAAAAGATCTAAAAATTGACCTCCTATATGACTAAACAATCCATCTTCTGGGAATACCTGGAGAAACTCAAATCACTCTATAAAAAAGATACCTGTGCACGCATGTTTATTGCAGCACTATTCACAATAGCAAAAACAGAGAACCAACCATACTACCCATCAGAAGTAGACTGGATTAAAAAAATGTGGTACACATACATGATGGAATATTATGCAGCCATAAAGAAGGACAAAGTTTTGAACTTCACAGCAACTTGGATGGATTCAGAGTCTGTAATACTCAGTGATCTATCACAGAAAAAAAGAATTGAGTGAGTACCACATATTCTCACTCATTAGTGGACCCTGAGCAATTATCATAATACTATAAGAAGAGATTGGCAGTAGTGAGAAACTTCCAGAGGAGGGAGTGGGGAAGGGGTTACAATTCATCAATAAGGGTTCCTGATCTCAAATCGGGTGACATGGGGACCAAAGTGAGTCCCAAACTTTACTTGTACAATGACCATTTGTGCACCTAACCCTGAATTGTACCCCACATCTTTAAAATAAAAAAAAGTTTAAATAAATAAGTAACCCTTACTACTTCAAGAAAAACCATTTTTAATTAAAAAATAAGTTAGGCTTATTAATGGTCTGATGTATGTATTTTTTTTCTTAGGTTATGATTTACCACTTTTACTTTGTTTATGCCATTTCTTTTTACATAAAAATGTTTTTGTTGTTGTTGTTTTTTGGTAAGAGGTGGGACATCCAGGAGGTAACTAGCCATGAGGGTTCTGCCCTCATGAATGGAATCAGTGCCTTTAAAAAGGGCTCAAGGAAACTAGCCAGGTCTTTTGCCCTTCCATGTCCTATTCTGCAAGGACAGTGTTTGCAGGACCCTTTGGAAGATGCAGCAACAAGGCACCATCTTGAAAGCAGAGACCAAGCCCTCGCCAGTCTTTACCTGCCAGCACCTTGACCTGGAACTTCCTAGCCTACAGAATTGTGAGAAATAAATTTCTGTTGTTTATAAATTACCCAGTCTCAGGTGTTTTGATGTAGCTGCCTGGAATGAATTAAGACAGTAAGTAAACAGAAAAATCCAAGCATGCATCCTGCCTTGCCTAAATGAACTGTCCCTTGGGGTACCCACTGGTGATAAGAAGGAAGTCTTTTTTTAGAAGTAATCCAGCTAATAAATGAAGAGTGAGGAGTTAGTTAGACCATGGCCATTTTAAATCCCTAACAAATTAATGGATTTAGTCAATCAGGGATTGGCTTTGTGTGGCCCTCAAGCCAAAACTGGATTTTATATTTTAAAGAATAGCAAAACAAGACAAAACAAAAAAGAATATGCACCAGAGACCCAAGACAGCCTGCAAAGCCTAAAAAACTTACCATCTGGCTCTGTACAGAAATAGCTGCTGACCGCTGTCAGTCCTCATCTGCAGACCAGACCCCCAGAGAGACAAGATGCCTTTGTGATTTTCAGTGGGAGGAAACACACCCAGCACTTGTAGAACAATCTTGTCAAATAGTCCCACCCCACCACTATGGTCCATGGTCAATGACAAAACACAGTGTCTTGGTTTCTTTTTGTTACTATAAAGGGATACCTGAAGGTGGGTGATTTATAAAGAAAAGAGGGATTTATTCAGCTCGTGGTTCTGCAGGTTTTACAAGAAGCATAGCCCCAGCATCTGCATCTGCAGAGGGCTTCGGGAAGCTTCCACTCATGGCGGAAGGGGAAGGGGAATGGCTGTCACAGAGCAAGAAGAAGGAAGCGAGAGAGAAGGAAGAGATGCCAGGCTTGCATGAACTAATAGACTGAGAACTCCAAGGTGTTCGTGAGGGATCCATCCAAACACCTCCCACGAGGCCCCACCTCTGACACTGGGGATCACTTTTCAACGAGAGATTTGGAGGTGACAAATGTCCAAACTGTAGATACAAACGATAAACTTCCTTGCCTCAAAAAGGACCGCCTGTAGTTACAGCTACTTGGAAGACTGAGGCGGAAGGATCGCTGGGGCCCAGCAGGTTGACACTGGGGTAGCCGTGAGCGTCCCGCTGCACTCCAGCCTGGGTGATAGAGTGAGATGCCAACTCAAAAAAAAAAAAAAGACCAACTGTGAGGTACGATTCAAGCCACAGACACCTCCATTGCCTCCTCCATAGAATCAGGCAGAAGCTGGTCTCCAGGGATTTCATGGCTTTGCTAAGTTCCCCCACAACAGTGACCATTCCTGATCCCCTCCCCTTCTAACCTGAGAGCACATCTTTGATCAATAAATCCCTTACACACGGTTCTCTGTCTCAGGTTCTACTTCTGGGTAACACGACTTAGGGCACTTGTCATGAGTAAGAGGGCACTGGGGGAAAGGACCTGTCGATGCCCATGACCCTTTCTTGGCATGGAAACATCTGCTCGACCTCACCAGGGTAACAGGTCCTGACCACCTCTGCCTCAGTGTTTCCAGCTTGGCTTCCTTCCTCCCAGAAGCCCGTTCATGGCTTTGACATCAGAGGCACTAGGATAGACCCAGAAATGAGGCCAGAGGACTTGTGACACTATCAGGTAGACTCTGGGGACATAACTCCAACCACCCTTCTCCTCGGAGCAGCGGCAGCAACATGGAGTCCTGAGGGACACTGCCCCCTGTCCTGTTCTAGTCCCAGCAGATCCCTACACTGCCTCACTGTCCCTTCCCTGCCCTACACAGCCCATCCATCTCAGTGTGCACCGTGTTTGGGGACTCCTGGGAATCCTTACAGAACCTTTTCAAGTCCTTGTCAGCAAGTCTCACTTATGTGACAGATAAGAAGAAAAAAGAAAGAAGAAAAGAAAGGGAAGGAATTCTTACTGCTTTAAGACTCACTGGGGGGAATAATCCACCCATTTCCCCACAAAACTTCACAAGGTGAACAATTTCAGCTCTCATTTTTCTCTTGCAGAAATGAGAAGAAAGGGTCCCCCCGCCCTCAATTTTGTGGAAGTGTCAGGGAGAGGCCACACATTTGTGTTTTGTTGTTCGTGTATTTTATCTGATTGAGTTCCTCACTCTCCTGGTTGTCCCAAGAGCAAATGGAAAGGGAAAGATTCTACAAACCACTTTGCCTTTGATTGTTTTGCAGCAGGTCTGGGCAAAACCACACTTACGATGTATTAACGATTTCTGCATGTTTGCATAGCAGATGGTTTTTAAGGGTATATGCACACGCTGGGAGGCCTGCTCCCTGCTGAATACTGCTGCGACTGCATCTCACATTCCAGAGCAAAAAGGCTTCAGAAAATCCCTCCAGCCAGCCAGCTTTCCAAGGTGAAGCTTCGGTGGGGTTGTCTCCAGGGATCAAACGTCTTTCCTTTCAGAAAACATTTCAGAATATTCAACCAAAATTCTAAATTAGGCAGACTTAGAAGATATTTTCAAACATAGCTGCAGTATCAGGGGAAGCAGTTAAGTCTTTCTTCTCCTCTGGATTTCTCCCTCCTAGGATGGTTACTGTTTTAGTCATGCTCCCTGCTTCTTACTTTCTATGGATATCGTTTTTGGGCTTTGCCCTATTTTTTCATCTTATTGTCCAACCTGGCCTTTCATGTTCATTCCACCCATGTGTATGAAGTTGTGCTGCTTGTCTTGGCCTCCCAGATTGCAGATGGAAAGATGAGAAGGTGAAGAGGAGGGCAACCGAGGACACATCTGAGTAGACACAAGACACTGACGCCAACATGAGATGTTGACAAAGGGGTACAGGAGAGATCAGAGAGTGATCTTCCCCCGCATTCTGTCTTTGGGAAAGTGCATGACTTTGTAAAAGAGACGGCATCTGGGCTAGGTTTAAGGGATGTGCATGATTATTACAGGTAGAAATGGAAGGGTGTGTGGTACGGAAAGGTAAAATTGTTTTCTGTGGTGGAAACGGCCTGTGCCAAGACACTGAGGCAAGGCAGCACAGGCCATGTTCACTGAATAGGAATTAAGTGTGAGTCAAAGCCCATCCGGGAGTGGGGGGGATGGCATTCCACCTCTCTGCTGAGAAACCAGGAGCTTCTAAAAGCTTTGAATACATGAGTAACTGGATTATGGGTAATCTTTATTTGTCTGCTAGGGCTTTCATAACACAGTACCACAGACTGCGTGGCTCAAACAACAGAAAATCATTTTCTCACAGTTCTGGAGGCTGAAGTCTAATACCAAGGTGTCAGCAGGGCTTGTTTCTCCTGGACGGCTCTCTCCTTGGCTTATAGATAGCGTCTTCTCCCTGTGGCATTCCATGGTCATCCCTCTGTGTGTGTCTGTGTGTGTCTTAAATCTCTTCTTATAAGGGCACCAGTCAGATTGGATTAGGACCCACCTTAAAGAGCTCATTTCAACTGAATTACCTCTTTAAAGACCCCACTTCCAACTATAGTCACGTCCTAAGATACTGGGTTAGAACTTTGACATAGAAATTTAGAAGGACACAAACTCAGTCTATAACACAATCTATGTGAAGAAAAAAAAAACTCTTGAAGAACAGAACAGAGAAGGAGACAGGGAAGTCAGGGAGGCCAGTGAAGGCTGGTACAATGAATCCAAGGAGAAACAATAGATATACGGGGAGTTGGGGACTTCAGACCTTATGTGAAGATGAAGACTGAGGCCTTAGCACCTGGTGGGTGTCATGGGCATGGGAGGGACGGAGTCAGAGACAACTAGATGGAGCTCCATGTGTCAGTTTGAACCTGGCTTAGACTTAAGTGTAAAAATGGCTCATTAATAAGTAGGGAGGAAGGGGGCAAATGAATTCATGGGAAAGTTGATTTGGGCAGAGACTAGGGTGGGAAACAAACTTGCTTTTAACAGTAGTTTTATATTGCTTGTTTGTTTATTTTTAACTCTGCTTGCCAATCTGAAAAATAAATAAACAATTGTCAAACTTCAAAGGGTAAAATTCCTTCTGGGCTCATTTTTCTTATCAGTTGACTTGCTCTCTAACCCCTGGGCAGGCAGATTTCTCCCTCTGAGAGATCGACCCAGGGAGGAAATTGCAGTGGTCTAAGGTGAGGTGAACTGTCAGAAAGAAAATAAGTAGAAATTCACCAGAACCACAGCAAAACAGTGATTTATAGAGAACAATTTGCTATAAAGAGGATTAACCTTGAACCTTTCCAGGAAGATTCCACTATTAAGGTCTATCTCGACTCCCAACAAAGCCTACTACAGGGGGCTTCAGGTTGTTGAGATGATTGAATGAGATGACAGCTATAAAGTGCTTGGCACCACCCCTGGTGCATAGGACCTGCCCAGTAAGTGTTAGCTATGGTCATAGCACGGATGTCACCCTATCTGTCATGCTTTACCTGTTGGGGACCTCCTCTATGAGTCACATGGAGCAGAGAATAAAGCCGTTCTGCATCACTGCCCTACGACTCTGCCCCACATTACTTGCCAGCAAAATCCCAGCTGTGTTCAGGGACCAGAAGGCCATGTATGCTTTCTGGTCTCAAACCCCAGGGTAAATCTTGGTTGGTCTAAGCCAGTCATAGTTGTTTTACTACCATTGTTGGGAAGTCAAGTACTTGCCTGATTTCAGATTGTGTGATGGTATGTGTCAACTTGACTAGGCTAAGGGGCACCCAGATATCTGATTGAAAATTATTTCTGGGTGTGTCTGTGATGGATGAGATTAACATTTTGAATCAGTAGTGAGGCA
Source organism: Carlito syrichta (assembly GCF_000164805.1). Taxonomy (NCBI): domain Eukaryota; kingdom Metazoa; phylum Chordata; class Mammalia; order Primates; family Tarsiidae; genus Carlito; species Carlito syrichta. Next base: position 144,884 of record NW_007010849.1, on the reverse strand, counting down.
GATTGCCCTCCCCAAAGTGGATGGGACTCATCCAATCTGTTGAATCCCTGGACCGAAAAGCTCAGCAAGATCCCACTACACTGAGATTTTGGGAAAACATATGACTTTGTAAGGAGATGGAATTTTGACTGGGTTTGAGGGATGAATATGATTTCAACAGGTAGAAGTGGAGGGACATGATATGAAAATGCAAAAATGTTTTCTGTAGCAGAAACAGCCTGTGCAAAGGTACAGAGGCAGGGCAGCACAGGTCATGTTCACTGAATGGGAATGAGTTCAGTGTGAGCTTAATAGTTTACAAATGCAGAGTCAATCATTTACAAAGTGGCCAGCTGCAGTGGTTCATGCCTGTAATCCCAGCACTTTGGGAGGCTGAGATGAGAGGATTGCTTGAGGCCAGGAGTTTGATACCAACCTGGGCGAAATAGCAGGACCCCATCTCAGAAAAAAAGAGAGACAGAGAAAGAGGGAGGGAGGGAAAGAAAGAAAGAAAGGAAGGAAGGAAGGAAGAAAAGAAAGAAGGAAGGAAGAAAGGAAGGAAAGAAAGAAAGTTAGTAGGGCATGATGGCGTGCACATGAGTCACAGCCCCTTTGCTTAGGAGGCTAAAATGGAAGGATCACTTCTAAAGCCCAGGGTTCAAGGCTGCAGTGAGCTATGATTGCCTGGGAGACAGGGTGGGAACCCATCTTAAACAAACAAACAAACAAGAAACCGTTTACCAAGTATTTTTACATATGCTGTCTAATATAATATCTGCTTGCTTGATTTCAAGACAGGGCATTAGTCTTCTGCCTTTGAACGCAGACTGGAGTTGACACCACTGGCTCTCTTGAATCTCAGGTCTTTGAACTGCAGCTCTTGGGACATCTCAGCCTCCATATGAACCAGTTCCATGCATGTGTGTGTGTGTGTGTGTGTGTGTGTTATGTGTGTGTGTGTGTGTCTGTGTATGTTTGTATGGTTCTGTTTCTCTGAGAACCCTGACCAACAAGGCTTAGAAAGAAGATGCAGTCATGACTGAGTGCAGTGGAAGAACACACCTGCTAAGGATCACCTGGGAAATTGTCCCCTGCTGTTACAAAGGGTAAGAGATGGTGTCATCTATGTGGCATGCCTGGAATCACAGCAGCCATCTTTGCACCTTGAGGACAAATCAAGCCAATGAGGATAGCAGAGGAAGGTAGTGAGATTAATTGAGTCCTTGGTGGTTTTTTGAACTGCTGAATTAACCATTCTGGGTGCTGGCCTGTCTCAGGGCTTTTTGTAAAGGGGACAATGAATGGCCTTAACCTTGAGCTGCTTCTTTGTTGGCTTGTCTGTTACTTACAGTCAAAAGCATCCCAAGTGGGGTAATGCTCCTTGGTTCATGTGAAAAACTTGGGCTCCTCTTTGGTACAAATCTCACTGTTTTCTTCACCCAGACCTGGGATATAGTTTGGGGCTCCTGGGGCAGGCTCTGTACACCAACACTCTTCACACCAGAGCACACTACAGACCCCTGAAGCATCTTCCTCTTGGAAAAACTTGGGCAAACAAGTACAATTTCCTGGTAGCCAAAGCCCACATACTTCACATTGAATTCTCCCCAAGTTGGGCCTTCTGTTCTGAAGTGACAACATTGCCTCTCCCTGGACTCTTTGCAATGTGTTCTTCATCCTGGTGCTTGTGCTTCTAAACCCAATACAGAATTCCAACTGCAGACTCGTCAGCTTTCTCCAGACTGTTTTCTCTGTGTCCGCCAGACTTCTTTTCTGATATGAGGCAGAATGCTTTTTCTGCTGATAAAGAAACCAGTCAGCCTCACTGGCCCACAACCCTGGCTGTCTGCCATGCTTCCCAGATCCAATCTCCCCTGGTGGACTTGAAATGGTAGTAATCATAACAGTGCCTTACATTGCACGACTTAGTCCTCAATAGTTTACAAAGCATTCTCACACATGCCATCTAATTTAATCCTTGCCATGATGGATGAGATAAGTGGAGCAGACATAATTATTCTTATTTCACAGAAGAAGGAGCACATTTACAGAGAAGGGCTGATTGGGCCGAGGTCAAAGGGCAGATAGCTGGCACAAGTTTAAATCAAATCCAGAATGAAGCAGGGCTTCTTCCCATCTGATTCAGCTCCATTTCACACGTATTTAACCTGTCTTCCTTTCACACATGCACCGCAAATTTGGACTCACCCGGGACAAGTGTGAGGGTAAGGATTTGTGTTCCTACCCCTGCTTAAAAGGAATAGAAGGAGGTCAAGTTGACGTCAGGCAGCAGTGGCTGGAATGGGGCAGCCTCTCACTTTGCATTTGTTACATGGATTTAACGCAGTTCCAGGAATGTATAAAGCTGTTCTTTCTTCTATTAGCAAGAAGCCCTGAGGGTCTGTTCTTTCTTGAACTCTGTGTCAGGAATGAAAAGCAGGAAGCGGAGGACACTCAGTGTCTATGAAGCCAAGAGCTGCCTGTGTTTAGCACAGAAAGCAGAGGCCACAGAGACTAGTGAGGACAGTCACACAGGAAGGGGAGGGGCGCTCTCAGCAGAGAACCCACAAGATATTTGGGGAGCTGAAGAAAAGGCTAAAAATATTAGCTGCATTCACCAAACGTTTCTTGTGCTCCAACTGTGTCAATTAATTATTGATGAGGAAAAAAATGCTCCCAAACCTTAACACCACAGTCATTTGCCATTCCCAAGTTCACTGAGGGAGGGGGGATTCTGCTGACCTGAGCTGGACTTGGGATTCTCTGCTTGGCTTGCTCGTGCATCTGCAGTCAACTGGCAGGGTGGCCGGGCACAGGCTGGTCTAAGACAGCCTTGAATGGGACAACTTGGCTGCACTGCCCGGGGGGTGGCATCCTCTCCCAGGCTAGCCTGGACCTGTCCTCAAGGCTAAGCTGAGGCTCATGAGAGTGAGAAGCTTGGGAGGTCTCTGCAGGCTTAGGCCCAGACCTGCCACATTGTCACATCTGCTACATTCTTGGGGTCAGAACAGGTCACAAGGCAGGCCCACATGCCGGGGTGGGAGATGGATGCCACCTCTTGATGCTCGTCCTATCTAGTTGTAGCGTGTGCCCGCCACGTGCAATGGACTTTCCATGCACTGTCATATGTCATTCAGACAACACACGAAAGTAAGAAATAGTCTGAGATTTGCGATGAGTTTTATTCAGCATACTCTTGAGAACTCTATGGAGAAAGCGGATTTCAGTTTTGTCTGCATTGTGTTTTATAAGAATATCTCTTCTAAAGGAGTAAAAAAAAATTCCTTCATACTTTGTGTAACATAGAAGGAATATCATTATTACCAACTGGGCTCCTCAGAGTTATAGAATATTTTAGGACTTGACATTCTTCTATTCAAAGCTAAAATGAGCTCTTAGAAAAGTATAATATCTGAAACGTATCATTCTGAACATATTTTTGAAATTATCTAATTACAAATAGTCGATGTTTATGAAATGCTGAAGATCAACCTTGATCAGTAGTAAACAAGTGAGAAAAACAATAAGCATCTCTCAATGCAGTTAGTCATGTGAGTGCCCTTGTTTTCTATAAAGAATGCTGTATTTTTATGGTGAAATAAGAAATTCTACCTTTAGAACAATTGTCATTAGGCGGAAGGTGTGGAGTTAGCCTGGAGCACCTGCTAAAAATCAAAAATTTATGAAATTCATAAACTTGTAAAAATTCAAGCATATTCCTTTTTCCAAGCAAGCAGTAAAATGACAGCCATGCTCAGACAAGTGATATCAGTTAAGAAAAAGAATATTACCAAGGCCTTGATCAGTAGTAAACAAGGGCGAGGCACAGTGGCTCACGCCTGTAACCCAAGCACTTGGGGAGTCAAGGTAGGAGAATCACTTGAGGCCAGAAACTCGAGACTAGCCTGTGTAACATAACCAGACCCACCCCCTACATGGGGCACATGCTTATAATCCTAGTTACCCAGGAGGCTGAGGCAAGAGGATCACTTGAGCCCAGGATGTGGAGGTTGCAATGTATTATGATCACACCTCTGCATTCCAGCCTGGGTGACAGAGAGAGATCCTGTTTCAAAATAAAGATTTTTTTAAAAAGCATGCCCTGGAAAAGAAGCCAATGAGGACAGAAAAACAGATGAGTAGTCAACACTGTTATTTATATCTTTGCTGATTTATTCATCCATTATCATATATTTTGAGCACCTGCTTTGCACAAGCATCACCTCAGGTAAAAAATAAAATAAAATGAATCTTCCTCAAGCCCTTCAGTAGATCTAGGCAGTCCGGGGTCCACAGAGAGCACAAAGAAGCCCTGCCCCGGTGGCAAACAGTCTTCACATCACTTAGCGGATGGACACATTTACGTGTGGCAGCCCCACGTGCACCCAGAATAGTTTTCCATCTCTTCACAGACACGGTCTTCTTCTGAGACATGACAGAGGATGCTTCAGGGACTTGCTTGTGGAAGCGACAGGACGTGCATGGACACACACACATGCCCACGTGTGCACATAGGCACATGCATGGATTCACACATGAAGACAGGCACACCTGGGTACATATAGGCACACGCAGACTCCCACATCCATAGACGCACACAGCTTTCTACACACACAGGCACAGTTACAACTTCCAGCTGTGTGATGGTAGCGGCAGTGGCAGTAGGAATGTCCAGCTCACTCATCAGCTGGTGAAGCCCCAAATCCACTTTCAGGGCGGTGACTTCCTGTCCAACACTTGTCACCTGTCTTTCAGAGTCTGAGGCACTGAAAATTGACAGCCCTGGGCACTGCAGGGCTGTAAATGTTTGTCAATTGACTCTCTGAGGCAGCAGGGAATGGGGAGAGAGCCCTGATTTGTAGGGTTTGCCAATTTCTGTGGTGTCAACACTGTCTTGTAAATGATTGCAAGCTACCAAAGTGATGTCACTGAAAGCAGAGTTGGGAGAAGACACTCTCAGCTCTTGTTGACCCAGGTATGAAGGACTCACAAGATGAAATGAAGGGATGGTTTTCCAAATCAAAAGACTACCATGGCATCAAATACCAACAAGAAACAGAACTGGCACACTGTCTCACCTACTGACCAAAATGTATCTGTTCAACTGGCAACATTTACCCGAGTAAATTAAAACAATGGAGAAATCTTAGGAAGGAAATGTTCCCTAGGAAACGTTTTCTTTTGACTTGTGGCACAATGTAGAATTAACAAATATAGAAGGTTTTTCTAGTATTGTCAGTAGTGGGAAATTGCCGGGGGGGTTGGGGGAGGAGCAGAATTGACAGTAGTGGGGGATTCTGCTGAGGGAGGGTGGGGCACACCTCATCAACCAGGGTACCTGCATAATGAACATTTGTATACTTAACCTTGAATTGTACCCCACATCTTTAAAATACAAAATTAAAAAGAAACACGCAGGCAGAAACAAATATAGGAGGTTTTTCTGTCCAGAAATTGGCAAAATGATAAATATCGCTGGGTCATCTCTGGGAGACACACACTCCGGTAAGAGTTTCAGTTGCTTTGTTTTGGTTTTGTTTATGATAACTTTGATCGACCTTCTATTCCACTGACTTAGCCAAAAAGGAGAATTGACTAGAAATGCACCCCACTCTAAGTGAGGCGAGTGTGCCATCTTATATGTGTGGGATAGTTTTGCAACAAGGATTAATGGTCATCTGAGTCCTCAGAAATGACAACTAGGATGGGTAGAAGCAAACCCTCTCTTCCTAAAAAAAAAAAAAAAAAATATTGCTAAATCCTTCTACAAGCAACAGCCTTAATCCATTGTTCTGAAAAATCCTCATCAAACAACTTGTTTTCATTCCTCACTTCCACCTAATTGTTTGCAGCTTACATTTTATTAGATTTTTTTAACGTAAACCTGAGCGAGCTCCCAATGCAAACAGAGACAGCTCCTGTTACAGTCCATTTGAAAAACTGCCTACTGGAACAGGGGAAGAGAAAACACATTCTGTATTTACTCAAAAGCAATGGAGCCTCCAACAATAAGTTAAGAGGCTAATATTCTTGCGAGAGGCAAAATCTTCCGTTTCATTATAAACTATACAGTTGATTATCTCTATACCATTAAGAAAGTGTCCCAGTCAAATGAACCAAATATACCCAGGACAGCCAAGATCTTTTCCAGAACAGCCATCAGAACAAGGGGAATGCAGAGTTAAAAACAGAGCATGTCCCCTGATACTACCCCCGAGCAGAAACCTACCATCCTACTCCAGGGGTGTGACATCAAGGATTTATTAACAAAGCTGTGGGACTATCAGAGCCCGGATGTGTGAGACATGGGATTCTTTCCAACCTAAGTTCCAGTTTATAAGAGGAAGGAAATCAACAAGTCTCTGTTTGATCACTTTAAGGAAATGTAGCATTCAAGGACTCACTCACAAAACAAACAAAGTAAATAAGAAAGAGGTGGCAAAGCTGATTCTCTTACAAGAGATCCAGTCAAGCTTCACCCACCTCCAACCCCACGAGGGTCCCACAGGAGGAAACCAAAACTCACAAAGGTGAACCTCCACCCACGTTCTCACAGCTGCTCAGTGGAGGAGGCAGACTCAGACTTGAGGTTCTTCTGCCTTTTGCCATGAAAACAACACGTTGGTCCAAGGGAGGTAAGAAATTCATAGAGCAAGACTAGACACACCCAGCACTTGCTGCCTCCACAAAGAAGGACCGAGGCAGTGAGTCGATAACCACATGTCTGATAAAGTATCTAAGAGAGTACACTGGAATCCAGCAGGGAAGTGACAGGGACCCTCTGAGACACAGAAGGAGAGGGAGGAAGAGAATTGAGCTTACAGGATTGGCATGAAGCCGGGAGGGTCTCCCCATTATGGAGAAAAGGCAAGCAAGTGGGTTCCATTCTTACCATGGACTCCTGCAATTCTTTTTTTTTTTTTGAGTTGGAGTCTCACTCTGTCGCCCAGGTTGGCGTGCAGTGGCATGCTCACAACCACCACCCCAGCATTGACCTGCCGGGCTCCGGTGATCCACCTCAGCCTTCCAAGTAGCCGGATCTACAGGCATGTGCACCACGCCCAGCTAATTGTTTGATTTATTGTAGAGACAAGGTCTCACCAAGCTGGGCTTGTCTCGAACCCGTGGGTTCAGGCAATTCACTCACCTCAGCCTCCCAAAGTGCTGGGATGACAGGCTGGGCCACCGAGACTGGCTGGACTCCTGCAATTCTGGCCACAGGAGACCGCATTGGCCCTAGCAGCCCCAAGCCTAGGGCAGGGAGCTGCCTGGAGTACCCATGACGACATTGTTCCAGAGAGGAAGTTTATGCTGGGTCTGTCTCATCTCCTGAGACCCACACTGCTGCAGCATGGCACCATTTGGAAAGCCCAGCCCCCACCAGACTACATCCTGTCCTGGGACCCAACAGCCCCTGAGTCTCCACATTCCTGGAACCTCACTGAGATCCCTCCACATCCACCCAGAGTATGGTAGCATCACAACACCAGCTGAACCCCATGATTTGACTGAGTCCCTAACACTCTGACCCACACAGTGCCCTGCACCCCAGGGAACAGGCAGTCAGTACACCAAGGAGGCTTCCTTCAAGACAAGGAGGGCCACAGCACACGCTCCCCAGAGCCTGGTACCCACCCACCTGTGGCTGCCTCTACCCATGGAACCCCACCTCCTCCAGCGGTGCGATCACAGTGCACCAGTGTGCTGTGTAGGGGCCTGAATGCCCGCTACCACCAGCATTCACACACACCATCCAAAGGCCTGAGAACCAGACCATGGCCACCTATAGCCTTCACCATAGCCAGCACGCACACCTATCATTTGGGAACCTGATGACCAGTCTTCCAGGCCAGCTGACACTGGCACTCACATGCACTTCACAGAAGCCCAAGGACCCACCTGCCTGGCCTGTTGCCACAGCTGCCAGCAGTACCCTCTCAAATGCACCACCTGGGGGCACAGGTACTTGGCTATCCAGCCTGCAACCAAAACCTTCAGCACCTACACGTGCTACCCAGGGGCAGGAGGGCCAGCTTGCCGCTACAACTGCCACCATTAGAGCCATGAGTATGGCCCAGGGGCCCAAGGACAGTTCCACGCAGTCCATTAGTGCCACTGCGAGCACCTGTGCATGCTGCCTGGGGACCCAAGGAAAAGGATCAGCCCATATAGGATTCTCTCTGCTACTGCCAGCCCTTGCATATGACACCCAGGGGCCTAAGGATCAGCACCCTTGATATCCCCATGTCAGTATAGCCTCACTACAGTCACCATAAACAAACACAACTTATGCCACTGAGGAACTTGCAGTCACTGCTGACATTAATTATAGCCAAGGAAATTTTATGAAGACAACACTACTGTGCCCACCTGGAAGCAAATCCAAAGCACTCTGGCCAACACTATATATACATCTACAGGAAAAATTCTTTCTCTACAATAGCTAAGAAGCAATTATTATACTGGATGCATAGATATCAATATAAAAACACAAAAATAAACACAATGTAAATATACACAAGAATATACACAATATACACAATATAAATATACACAAGAAAAAAAACAATATAAAAACACAAGAAACAGAATACCTCAAAAAGAAAAATAATAATTCTCCAGTGACAGATCTCAAAGAAAAATAAATTATAAAATGCCTGAAAAAAAATCAAGATAATGATCTTAAGGAAACTCAGCAAGTATAAGAGAACAGAGATAGAAAATGCAAAGAAATCAGGAAAACAATTTATGTCTGAATGAGAAATTTAACAAAGAAATGGATATCATAAAGAACTAAACAGAAATCCTGGAACTGAAGAATTCAATGAATAAAATAAAAGATACAATAAAAGCTTCAACAATACACCAGCTCAAGCAGAAAGCATTTCTGAACTTGAATACAGGTATTTTGAAATAACCCAATCAAAAAGAAAAATAGTAATAATAAAGAATGAAAAAAGCCTACATGAAATATGAAACACTATAGAGTAAACATCGCCAATACCAAAACCAGAAAAGGACACAACACGAAAGAAAACTACAGGCCAATATCCCTGATGAGCACAGATGTAAAAACTTTAAATTGCTCCTCTTTGCAGATGACATGATCTTATATAACCTAAAGAGTTACCCCAAAAAACTTTTAGAAGTGATAAATGAATTCAGTAAAGTTGCAGGATATAAAACCAACACACAAAAATTATTAGCATTTCTATATACCAATGATGAACTAGCTGAAGAAGATATCAAGAAATAAATTTCATTCACAGTAGCTACAAAAAAAAATACTTTAATGCATTTAATCAAGGAAGTAAAATACCTCTACAAAGAAAATTACAAAACACTGAGGAAATAAATTGAAGAGGGCGCATAAACAAATGGAAGTATATTCCATGTTCATGGATTGAAAAGATTATATGGCCAAAACAATCTACAGATTAAATATAATCCCTGTCAAAATACCAGACATTCTTCACATAAATAGAGGAAAAAAACCCTAAAATTTGCATGTAACACAAAAGATTCCCAAATACCCAAAGCAATACTGAGCAAAAATAATAAGGCTGGAGGCATTTCACTACCTAACTTCAAAATATACTATATACTACAAAGTTATAAAAAAGCATGATATTGGTACAAAAACAGACAGATAGAATAGAGAACCCAGAAATAAGTCCACATATTTACAGCAGCTGATTTTTGATAGGCACCAAGAATGTACATTGGGGAAGTGCCACCATCTTCAATAAATGGTACTGGCAAAACTGCATATCTATATGCAGAAGGATGAAACTATACCCCTATCTATCAACATATATAAAACTCAACTCAAACTATATTAAAGACTTGTATGTAAGACTCAGAACTATAAAACTACTAGAAGAAAACAGCTTTAGGACATTTCTCTAGGCAAAACTTTTATGACTAAGACATCAAAAGCACAGACAAAAACAAAAATATACAAGTGGGACTATATTAAACGAAAAAGCTTCTGCTGCACAACAAAGGAAACAATCAAGAGTGGAAAGATAACCTGGAAAATGGAAGAAAATATTTGCAAACTCTTCATCCACAAAGGTACTAATATTCAGAATATATACAAGGAGCTCAAATAACTCAACAACAAAAAGAAAAAAAAATCTGACTAAAAATTAGACAAAGGATCTGAAAAGACATTTCTTAAAAGAAAGCATACAAGTGACCAGCAAAATAGGAAAAAATACTCAATATCACTCATCATTGGGGAAATGCAAATCAAAACCATAATGACACTCCCTCACCCCAGGTAGAATAGCTATTACTAAGAAGACAGAAAATAATAAATTATGGTTGGCATGCAGAGAAAAGCAAGCTCATATACACTCTTATTGGGAATTCAAATTAGTACAACAATTATGGAAATTAGTGTGGAGGTTTCTCAAAAAGCTAAGAATAGAATTATAATAAGTCTTACAAACTCACTACTGGGTCTTTAGCCAAAGGAAAGGAAATCGGTCTACCAAAGGGACACCTGCCTCCCTATGTTTATTGTAGCACTATTCACAATAGCAAAAATATGGACTTAACCTAAAAGTCCAGCAACAGATGAATGGATAAAGAAAATGCAGCACATATACGTCCTGGACTACTTTTCAGTCATAAGAAGAATTAAACCCTGTTATTCACAGCAACATGAATAACTCTAGAGGACATTAGGGTAAGTGAAATAGGTCAGACACAGGACAATAAATACTACATTAATATGTGAGAGCTAATTTTTTAAAAAGTGAGTTCCAATAGCAAAAGCTTGGAACCAGTTGGGTTCGGTGGCTCAGCCTGTCATCCCAGCACTTTGGGAGTCTGAGGCAAGTGGATCGCCTGAGCCTGCAGGTTCGAGACCAGCCCGGGCAACTTGGCAAGACCTCATCTCTACAATAAGTCAAACATTAGCCGGGCATGGTAGGGCCCACATGTAGTTCCAGCTATTTGGAAGGCTGAGGCAGAAGGATCACTGGAGCCCAGAGGGTCAACGCTGGGGTGGCTATGAGTGTGCCACTCCACTCCAGCCTGGGTGATGGAGTGAGAGTCCAACTCAAAAACGAAACAAAAACATGGAACCAACTGTGATGCCCATTGAAGCTGGAATGGATTTTTTAAATGTTATTCATATACACAAAGGAATATTATACAGCCATAAGGGAGGACAAACATATGGACTTCGCAGCAACTTGGATGGATTTAGCGTCTATCATACTGAGTGGTTTACCACAGAAACAAAGAACTGAGTACCACATGTTCTCACTCATAAGCGGACCTTGAACGATTACCATGATACTATAAGAAAGGAATTGGCAGTAGTGGGAAACTGCCTGGGGAGTGATGGGATGGGATTGGCAGTAATGGGAAACTGCCCGGGGGAGGGGGCCACACTCCTCAACAAGGGTACCTGCATAATGAACATTTGTATACCTAACCCTGAATTGTACCTCACATCTTTAAAATAAAAAAGTTTTTTTTTAAATGTGAGTTCATAGAAGTAGAGAGTTGAATTGTGTGTATACCAGGCTGGGAAGAGGAGGAGGTAGAAGAATGAGTAGTGTTTGGTTAACAGATACATAATTACCAGATTGGAGAAGTAAGTTCTAATGTTCTGTAGTGCTGAAGGGAGACTATTACTAACAATAATTTATCATGTGTTTTCAAATAGATAGAAGAAAGAATTTTGAATGTTCACAATACAAAGAAATGATACATGTTTGAGGTGATGAATATGTTAATTACCTGACTTAATCTTTAAACATTGTATACATGTATTGAAATATTACTCTGTATCCCATAAATATGTACAGTTATTACAGGGCAACTAAAAATAAAAGAAAAAAAATGTAATCCCAAGTGTTTCTGGCTCCAAGATTAATTATTTTCCCACCATATCAGGAGAGTATGCGAATGCCACGTTATCAAAAGCATTCTTCCCATAACAATTCTTTAAAAAACTAACTTCCCCTTGTCGATTTAAAAGATAGAAGCATTTCATTTTGTACATGTTCTAGAAACATGTACATTGAACGGAATCGGCTTTGGGGAAATGACAGAACAGAAGTATAGAAAAAAATCTTCTGTTCACCAGAAGGTTGAGTCATGAGGGTCCTGGGACCTTCAAGTTAATTTCTTCCTCTACCATTTTGAAGTTGCGCAATCTTTGGCTAGTTGCTTAACCTCTCTGAATCTCAGTTGTTTTCACGTGTAATCTGGAGTTACTAATAGATATCACCATATGGAATAGGCATCACTGTTGAAAGTGTTTAATTAGATAAATCGATACTGTCTAGTACGTGGCAAAAACACTGCAATTTTTTTTAGCTATGATTTCTGTATTTCATCGATCCTAAGATGCACTTTTTCACATTTTAATATTTCTTCAGGGCATCTGACAGCCTATGACATCTGTGTCAAATTTTAACGTGTCATGTAAAATTTTATTGATGCATCTCATAATCAATGGAATCCTGATTTGATAAAATATGGTCTTGTAATTATTGGTACTATTGTTATCAAGGAGATCTGGCCATAAAATAATAATAAGACTGCATCCACAAGTTGTGGACTATAAGAACCTTATTATTTTATAATAGCGTAGCACAAATTTTCTGCTGGAAGACCCTCTGGGGGCCTCCATTCAATGACTAAGATGGATAAGTATTGCTTTCTGACAGTAGCAAACTTTTCTGTAGATCTGTCTTACTTTAAGAAAACTCAAGATATGAAAATCCAGATTTCTATTTAAAAAATTAATTAGGAATTTATACTTTGAAATAGGAGAGCTTCTCAAAAGTATGCATTTAAAGAGTGTTTCTTAACATTGTTTTCTTAGTTACCCCACCACAAAGCTTTTCAGACATTTTTGCACTATTGTAATCCAATCTAATGACATTTTAATATTGAAGACATATTGTATATCAATGTATTGTTTGCATATTTTGGCTTTGTACATGAAAAGATGCATAATATCACTTGTTGAACACACTCTGCCTCTTGAATTTTTGCCCTCTTGGATACAATATTTTCTTTTTGAGAAGCATGTATTAGAGACAGATGTTAAAGGACATTTTAAATATGACTTTGGAAATTTGTTTTTGCACTCAATTTTCCTGGGACATAGTTGTATACAACTATGAATAGAAAGCATACAAGCAGAATATTTGATAAAATGTCCACAGTGGGGTGTCCACTCCATGTTTATTACAGGCTAATATATATCTAGTTGTTTTATAGGTCATACAAGTCAACCAACACACCAGGAATGTGGGATACATATGAACCACATATAACTTCTATAATAGAAGAAAATTGTCTCAGAGTTAAGTGGACATTTTTTTCATGTTTCGTTTATTAACATTATTTCTGCAATGGCTCCTTGTTTCCCCCCCCCCCCACATTATTTCTCTCATACCTGAAACCAACTTCCTGACCAACAATTTCCCCAAATATTCTCTATGGTTGAACCCCCAGGTACGGTATCCCTGATGCTAAAGTCCAGAGTCAGGTGGAAGTTCCCTGGACCCTCACCCTATCTCCAGGCCCTGGACCCCAGGGGAATCCCTACTGAAGCAGCACAAACAGTGGCTTCTTGTTTCCTACTTCCTACTTCCTGCTTCCTATTTCCAGGTTTCCTCTTCCTGCTTCCTACTTCTGACTTCTCGCTTCCTTCTTCTGGTTTTGGCTGAGAGTCCACAAAAACAGGAATGATGGGTTCTTGGGCTAAGATGCCTCTGCCTCAGAGTAGGTGAGGGACACCCAGGCAGAGGCTTGGTGCAGAGGATGGGCAGAAGTACTTAGGATGTCAGGCTCAGAGCAGACCCTACCTCATTCCTGATAGAACAAAGGTATATAGAAAACCTTGTATCCCCCAAAAGGCTGAGACATGAGGGTTCTGGGGGTATCAGCTCAGTTTCATCCAGGTCCAGGCATAGGCAGTTTAGATTGCGCTTTGAAATGCTGTTTAAAGAGGCCAGGATCTTCTACTCCACAATATCAGATAAATAGCCTAAGATGTTTAAAAAAGAACAAAATGATCTAGAAGAATTTTCACTTGTTTTAGCTCACAGCAAGAAGTCTAGAAGCCTACGGAGCATTTGCCATAGCCATCAGCTATGTCCCACTGAGTCTCAGGAAAGTACGGGACCCGACTGGAGCCTTCTCTCCTCCCTGGGCTGGAGGGCCTTCTGCCACTCTTAAAAGGACCATTCTTTATGTGCCCCAAGCCTGGATGTCTCCAAGCCTTACTGTAGAAGGCAAGGCCAGAGCTGGCTCGAGGCACCTCCTTCCCTGTGCAATAGTTTGTCAGGGTCTCTGACCTGTGCCTTGGTTAGACAAGCCCAAGATCCTCAAGGATGTAAACTCTCGGAGCTCCAGAGAATTGCACCATCTTTATTCCTAGACAGAGGGTCCTGGGCCCAACACTCCAATTCTGATTTCCCATCCAACTATACATAAATGGTAGCAGCTCTTTTCTTGTTTTGATAAATGGAGAGTATCCAAGATGAAGATGCCTGAGAAGGGAGAAAGGGGCCTTATTGAGGAGACGGAAGAGCAGAGAGACAAGAATTAAAGACCACCCTGCTCCACACCATGACTTCTCCAGGGCTCTGCTGTGTTCCCATCAACTCTCCCAAAGTAGGAATGTTTTCAAGGAAATCATTTCACAGCAGGTTTCCAGAATCATGCATGGTTTGGGAAGAACACTGGTAAGACAAGCTTAATATTTTAAGTTGGTTGATTGTATACATTTGATCCTTTTCATTGGGATGAATTCAAAATCTACTTTGTGGAATCTTACCTGGAAAATGAAAGGAGATTAGGCGGGTGACCCTTGGCTGGTACCAAGGTGTGTCACAGGATATTTACTGCTCATGTAACAAAAATCAGAAGCCAGAGAGGTTAGTGTTAGAGGAGTCTGGTAGGGAGGACACACACACACCTCTTTATCTTTTTTTATTTCTATTGTTGCCACTATCACAACTTGAACCTACTTCATTGACTTGCTGCTTGATGTCCTTGTGTGACACGTGTCGACACTTAGAATGCCCTGACTTACTCAATTCCTGAACCTCCAGGACCTACAATGCCTGGAACGAGAGCTCCATCCCTTTGGAGTTCCCTGGACCCCAGGGGAAACCCTACTGAAGCAGCACAAATAGTGAGCAAGGGAGGGAGGAACCAGCAGTTGGCCACCTCCCATGACTGATGATGAGACTAACCTCGCCATCCTGGCCATGTACCTCCTGGTGCATCAATCTTCTTAATAGTTTAGTAGGCCAAGTATAAAACAAAGGGTAAGGGGAGAATAATCATTTCTCCAATTCTACAATTACCTAAAGGACAACTACAGAAACAAAAATAAAGCAGTAAAGTGGAGAAGAGGAAAAGTGCTTCCCAGATTCAGATACACTGGGATCTTGCAAAGTGACTACAGGAAGGAACAAAACAAACACATCACCCACAGAGCCTGGGTGCTTACCAGGCAGGAGCATGGGTTTGCTGAGGGAAGCTGAATAAAGAGCATGTGGGTGTCGACACACCTGGTGAGCTGGCAGCCCTGGGTCCCTAGGGCTCTCACACCTCCAGAGCTCTAGGGCTTCCATCTCTTCCGTTGATAACTTCGCCATCATCTGGGAGAGTGTTCTTCAGGTTGGCATCAGTTGTGTGTAGAGTTCTGGCATATGGCGTTCAAGGAACCTATCTTCTGATATTCTTCTGAGGCAGAAACTGTGCATGTCCTGGCTTCACAGGACACCATGCACATGAACAGGGAGAGTTTTGTTTACTCTAATACATCAGTACGTTTGGAGCAGGATGGCATTCAAACCCTGTCCCAGTCTGCACTGGAGACGACAACACCTTAAAACACTCATTAAGCCGGGCTCGGTGGCTCAGCCTGTAATCCCGTGCCTTTGGGAGGCTGAGGTGAGTGGATTGCCTGAGCCCGCAGGTTCGAGACCCGCCTGGGCAGCGAGACCTCATCTCTACAATAAATCAAAAAATCAGCCGGGCGTGGTAGCGCATGCCTGTAATTCCGACTACTCGGAAGGCTGAGGCCGAAGGATCGCCGGAGCCCAGCAGGTCAAGGCTGCGGTGGCCGGGAGCGGCCCCTGCACTCCAGTCTGGGTGACAGAGTGAGACTCCAACTCAAAATAAAAAGACACTCATCAATAAGCTGGAGGCCTTCAAGAAGATGGGGTCGCTGTATATGGAGGATTCAGGGCAACATCACCTAAGGAAAGAACAACAATAAGATCCCTGGAAAAATGAAGGTGTCAAAGGGTGTGAGAGCCTTCTCCAAGCATCTGAAGGGAGGCAGGAATACAGTCACTCTGGCTACTCAAGAAGGATAGAAAAGATAGACCAATGATCCGGGGTAATAAACATAGCATAAGGGGGACTTGTATAAGAGTAGAACTCTCTGACACTTGTGCACTGTGGTGAAGAGCAGAGCTTCTGGAATCATTCTGAACTGTACTGTACCTCCACGTGAAGGTCCTGTTAGATGAGGGGGTCCTGTTATGTGGGTTGAATTGTCTACCTCCCACATCCTGCAGAAGAAGACATGCCATAGTCATGTCTTCCAGGACTTCAGAATGCGAACCTATTTGAAAATGGAATCTTTACAGAGGTCATCAAGCCTAAAATGAGAACTTCAAGGAAGGAGTCCAACCCAATATGACTAATGTCCTCATGAAAAGGAGGAATTTGGACACAGACATGCATCAAGACAAGACAATATAAATAGACACAAGAAAGTGGCCATCTACCAGCTGAGGAGAGAGTCTGGAACACATCTTCCCTCACAGCCCTAGAAGGAAGCAATTCTGCAGACGCCTTGGTCTTGAACTTCCAGCCTCCAGGGCTATGACATGACCAATTTCTGGCCCTTAAGCCCCCAAGTCTGTAATATTTTGTTATGGCAACTTAGTACCGGTCCCACTCACCACACATAGAGCCTCTTGTGAGAGGTGGAACAGGTCTGGTTCTAAGACCAACTCATGACCAAACAATAATAGAACCTTTCAAAAATAAATTTCTGGGCCCCATCATCAGACACTCTCATTCAATTAGGTGAAACACCAAGTTGGCATTTTAAGAATAACCCCAAGGTACAGCAAGTGAAGGGTTGATTGGCTTTGTGCCATTGGATGGACAAAGTTGGAAGCATTTTCCAGCTCTGTGTACTGTCTGCATGAAGCAAAGCATGAGAAGAGAAGGCATGTGCAGGTGTGTCTTAGTGTGTGGCAGTGTGTACATGCTTGTATCAGTCTAAGCATCTGCCCATATTCAGAAAGCATCTTTATTTCAAGATTCCTCACATGTAGTCTGGGTGCCATGGCTCATGCCTATAATCCCAGCACTTTGGAAAGCTGAGGTAGGAGGATCACTTGAGCCCAGGGTTCAAGACCAGCCTGGGCAACGTATCAAGACCTCACCTCTACAAAATTTTTTTAAAAATTAGACAGGCAGGGTGATGCATGCTTTTAGTCCCAGCTACTCAGAGTTTGAGGTGGAAGGATCATCTGAGCCCAGGAAATTGAGGCTGTGGTGTGCCGTGATCATGTCACTGTACTCCAGTCTGGATAGCAGAATAAGACTCTGTCTCAAAAAAAGATTCGACATATGTAAATAAATACAAGTAGAATGGATTTGTCTTTACAAAAGTTGGCCTCCAGCTAGATGCAGGCAGCAGCACCAGCCTCCATGTCCTACCTTCCTCTGTCCCAACAGCTCCAGCTACCCCCATGGAGTTTCCCTGACTCAGCCACCCATGCAGGGCTGGAAGGGCAGCCAGGTCCAGCAGGATCCAGGCTGACACTGGGGCGGCTTCACCTTGATCAATGCCCAGCTGCCCACAGCCCTCTGCGAGGCTGCTGCAGGAGCACACAAGCTTCTCTGCAGAGTGAATACAGACTGAAGTTTAAATGTTTCAGAGTTCAGACTTTGACACCTGTGACATGCCATAGTTTCATTTCCAAAGAAATTAAGAGCTCCTCAATCCAAAGTGGGCATTTCCTGGCATTTGTTTTCTATTGAATTAGCCAGTTCCAATAAATGAGACCATTTTCCCACATGAGCAATGAGACTTTGTGTGTGCACAAGGTAGGTAAAGGCCCTCCGGAGACATTCTGTCCATTCCCAGAGTAACAGGCTCACCCATGAGGACAGGTGGGTCCTGGGCATATTTGAAATAGATGGAGATGCCTGAAATCATGGCATAACAGTTTATAAAGCTATATCATTCCCTGATTCAGCTCTGGTTTGTTTTTTGTTTTTCCTTTGCATTAGTGGTCTATAGCTGCATGACAAGCTACCCCAAACTCAGTGGCTTAAAACAACAAACACATTTTTTAAAAATCTCACAGTTTCTGTGAGTTAGAAATCTAGGTGTGACTTAGATAGTGCCTCTCTCTGACTTGCTGTCATGAGGTTGTGGTCTCATCTGAAGGCTCAACTCAGGAGTTGGTGGGCATGGATCAGCTTTGATGTTCACCTTGTGGCTGTTGGCAGAGCTTGGCCTCTTGCCACATGGGATCCTTCACAGGGATGCTTCACAAATTCAGCTGGGAACCAAGAGAGAGAAAGAGAGAGCGAGAGAGAGAGAGAGAGAGAGAGAGATTGAGAGAGAGAAAGAGACAGGAGTCACAGTCTTTTATAACCTAATCTTGGCTGTGACATTCCATCACTTTTGCCATATTCTATTCATTAGAAGTCATTCAGCCAGGCACAGTGGCTCACACTTGCAATCCCAGCCAAGGCTGGAGGATCACTTTGGAAAGATGAGAATGAAGGATTGCTTGAGCCCAGGAGTGCAAGACTAGCCTAGGCAACATAGCAAAACCTTGTTTATACAAAATACCAAAAAAATTAACCAGGCATGGTGGTGCATGTCTGTAGTCCCAGGAGACTGAGGCGGAGGATCACCTGAGCCCAGGAGGTCAAGGCTGTGATGTGCCGTGATCACACAACCGCACTCCAGCCTGGGCAACAGAATGAGATGGTGACTCAAAAAAATTTAAAAAGCCATCCACTAAATCTGGCCCACACTCAAGGGGAGCAGATTATACAAGGACATGAATATAAAGAGGAAGGACTCTTGGGGTTATCTTTGAGGCTGCTTACCACAGCCTGAATCAAGTAAAGTTTCAATATGGACATTCCACCACAAACTGTTTCACTGGGAAAATCTACCTTTGAATGTTTGTTCTTTTCAGCTCATGTCACAGACAGGAAAGATGGTACTCTCTGGAAGGATCTATTTCATGTTGACATACATAAAAGAAATAAGGGGTTAAAAGTAAAGCGTGGAAAATCCTGAAGTGGTCCATTATCTGGAATACTTACTAAGTACAAAGCATGTTGCTCCCACTTCTTGAAAGATACCTGCAGTGAATGAGCTCAAATGTGAAGAAAGGCATCTTTGACCTGATTTCGTGTCTACAAACAAGTCTGTGCCTGACCCCAAGATGCCGCCTTCCTTGGCGCACGAAGTGATTCAGGAGAGCAGGACTTGGCAAACTTTCTGCAAATGGTCAAAAAAGTACATCTATTTTACTTTGAGGGCCATACAACCTCTGTCACAAGTACTCAACCCTGCCACTGCAGCATAAAATATATAAACAAATGGGCTTGGTGGTGTTCCAATAAAACTTTATTGACACAAACAGACACCAGCTCAGATGTGGTTCACAGACTATGGTTTACCAACCTTGCAGTAAACAAGAGCCTGTGCTCTACTTGAAAATAAAGCAAAATGAGCAATAAAGACACAGTAGAGCTAGTACATTACTATATCTGGCAAAGCATTAAGGAGATTCATGTATAAAGTGCTTCACCATAAGAATGTTAAGATTACAGTAGAGGGAAACTGCCAGTGGTGGGGGGATGGGGAGATGGGATTGGCAGTAGTGGGAAATTGTCAGGGGAGGGAGGGCATACTTCATGAACAAGGGTACCTGCATAATGAACATTTGTATACCTAACCCTGAATTGTACCCCACATCTTTTTTTTCATTTATTTATTTTAAAGATGTGGGGTATAATTCAGGGTTGGGCATACAAATATTCATTATGCAGGTATCCTTGTTGATGAAATGTGCCCTTCCCTCTCCTGGCAGTTTCCCTCAACTGCCAATCCCACTCCCATCGCCCCCCCCCCCCCCCGCCAGTTTCCCACTACTGCCAATTCCTTTCTTATAGTATTTTGATAATTGTTCAAGGTCCATTTATGAGTGAGAGCATATGTGTATCCCACATCTTTAAAATAAAAAATGTTTTAAAAAGAATGTGCAGATTATATTAAGAGGATGCATTGACAATCACCAAGTAGTGAATCTATGGTGACTCGTGAACTCTTCTGTTGTCTGTAATCATCGAAAAAGTTGTATAAGATAGTTGAACCAACAGAGTACGAGCAATTAGATCTGAAATCTTTCCTTTGTCATCCTAATGATGAATTTCTACCTAATCAGTGGCACCATTAGTTTCTTTTAGTTGATGATACGACAAAAAAAAAAATCATTGGACTACTCATTAAAATCCCATCTGTTTGGGAGATGCAAGTAATCTAAGTAAAAGAAAAAGCACATAATAATAATTACTAAGATTTTTTTTTTTTTTGAGTTGGATTCTTACTCTCTCACCCAGGCTGGAGTACAGTGGTATAATCACGGTCACCCCAGCATCCACCTGCTGGGCTCTGGCAATCCTTCTGCCTCAGCCTTCCAAGTAACCAGAACTATAAGTGCATGCTACCAGGCGCGGCAAATTTTTTTATTTATTGTAGAGAAGAGGTCTCACCAGGCTGCCCAGGCTGGTTTCAAACCCACAGGTTCAGGCAATCCACTTGCCTCAGCCTCCCAAAGTGCAGGGATTACAGGCTTGAGCCATACCGCCAGGCCATGAAGATTGTTTAAAGTCTGAGCCACTAGAAACTAGAGTCAGGCAGATTGCAAGTACTGATGGAATCGTCTCATTCTTAATCTTCTCACATAACCAGAGAAGGCTATCATTTCAAACAATGGGCTGACAGATTTGTCCTCTCCTTCCTTCCTCCACCCAGCACCTTAGACATTCCAAACACTGACTGAAACTCGATTTAGTGCGTGCTCTGTGTGTCGACCTTTTCCTCTTTAGAGGAGGGTGATTGTGGGCAGTAGGCTGCAGCCCCAGTCAAGAAGGACGCGCAACATTCATGACTTGCTTGAGTCTCACATGAAAACCCATGAATCCAACTCATTCCTGGCCTCCTGGGACAACACGAAGAGCGGTTTGTAATCACAGCACACAAACACAAAACAATCAGTCACCATCTTCTCCTCAACTGTAATCAAACATTAATTTAAAGAGTTTTAACTTTCAAAAGGGACACTGATGCAATGTTCATAAATCAATGAGCTAAATATTAGTCTGCATAAGTGTTATAAAATCAGTTAATGATCCTTTCTGCAGTAAACACAATTCTTAATCATTAACGCCATCACACATAGCTTCTCTTGAGGTGGCCCAGCAGATACATCACAACACAAAACACTCCCTTTCTAAGCCACTGCATAAAAGAATGCAAACATACTAGGAATTCAAAATGGTTGCAGGCTTCTAGTAGGCAAAAGTTCCCTGGGAACTATAGATCATGAGATGTTTGATGGTTTGCAAACTTTAGCGTGCATCAGAATCTCCAGGAGGGCTTATAAGAACACAATTGCTGGGCCCCAGAGTTTCTGAGCTAGTAGGTCTATGGTAAGGTGACAGCTTGGATGATTTTACAAGCTTTCAGTGATGCAGATCCAGGGAACCACACTTTGAGAACTATGACCCTAGAGAAAGGATATGCAGACTTTCCCGAAAGGACCCAATAAATATTTCAGCTTTGCAGCCCATGGAACCTCTGTTGCAACTACTCATTTCTGTTCTTGTAGCAAAAAAGCAACCATAGACACTACATAAATGAATGGTGTTGCTGTGGCCCAGTAAAATCTTATTTACAAAAACAGGCAGCTGCTGGATTTGGTCTTTAGCCACAGTTACTGACCTCTACTGGAAGGAATGAAGGACTCTTCAAAACAAGTGTCCTAAACCCCCAGCACATACAACTGAAAGGGATAAAGTGTATGCAAGCCAGCCTCTCCCTTCCCAAAGTTTCTTCCCCTAGGGTCTTGCCTGCATATAACGCAAAGCAAAAATGCCATGGCACCTAACTTTACTTTTTAGAATGTGTCCCAAAGAACCATCCACAAGCAACACAACATATAAACATTGGGAAGTTTCAGAATCCAGGGCATGATTCAGCGTTTCTATTTGTTTCTGAGAAGAATACCAGAAGCCAACCTCTGTCACTTATCCCTATGCAGAGGAACAGTCTCCAAAGGACTGAACTATAAGCTCTAAGAAAGCCAAAACTTTATCTTCCCTTTCTAGAAAAGTCCCTGGCATAAGGTGGGTGCTCAAAAATATTTTTGTTGAGTAAAAGAAATTCTATGAAATCAGTAAACCTCTTCCTAGCCTTGAGGGTTCTAGATCGATCCTCAAAGTCTGGTAACCAGCCTTGCCTCTCTCCCCCACACCTCTCCATATTACAGCCCTGGGATGGTGGGAACAGGAACGAGATTCCAGAAAGGAGTGTCAGGGTCTGCGTATGTCTACTAGGATGACCACACTTGGACAGCTGGTAAGGACAGAGTTCCCTTCAGTCTCTCAGCTCTGTAGCTTGCTGCTTGGAACCTCAAGACCACTCAGCTCTCCAGGCACCTAAGAGAAAGATAGAGAAGTTGGAAACAAATACCAGGGAGCCTAGGATCAAAGCAAAGAGCCTGGGACTGCTGATGGAGAGAATGTGGTGTGAACACTGGCTCTGATGGGACAGTATCAGAAAGGAGTGCATAGTAGCAGAGCTAGTGGGGAAGGGAGGGAGTAAAGGGGGTGGAGACCAAGACTTCCTGATGTGTAATGAATCCATTAAAGTAGACGCAACCTAAGTGTCAATCGACAAAGGAACAAATAAAGAAAGTGTGGTATGCATGCACAATGGGATGCTATTCCAGCTGTTCAAAAGAAAAGAAAATCTTGTCATTTGTGACAACATGGATGGACCTGGAAGATATGTCAAGTGAAACAAGTCAGCCACAGAAGACAAATACTACATAAGTCCTCGTATATGAGCAATCCAAAGTAGTCCAACTCAGAAACAGAGAGTAAAATGCTGGTTGCCAAAGGCAGGGGAAGGGGAAGCAGAGTGTTGCTCAACAAATATAAAGCTTCAGTTATGCAAGACAAATAAACTTGTAATCTGCTATATGGTATCGGTATTGTGTGTGTGTGTTGTTAACAATACTGTATTGTGCACTTAAAGATGTGTTAAGAGGGTAGATCTCACGTTGAATATTCTTACCACAGTGATAAAGAAAAATCCATTAGAGACACTGCTTTTTATTTATGTGCAGTTGCAAGTTAGGAGGGGGGAGAAAACTAGACTCTGAGGTCTGAAAACCTCCAGAGAATTTATGTAAGACATAACCTGTGGTGATGAGCTAAATTAGCACAAGGCCAGTGCGGTCATTCTGCAGCTTGAGTCATTAACAATCGGCACGATTTATAATCTCTATTCTCTGCAAAGGTGAGGCTTAGGGACTGATGCAATTCTTGCAAATGTATTTTACAACTTGGAGTTATACAAGGTATGGGGTTAGGGGGTTACGTTGCTGATGGGGAAAGATGGGTTCTGGGGCAAAACACTGGATAATGGGAATATCCCAATTGCTTGAAATCAAATTTTGGAAAAACCTGATAGGAGGGTCAATAATTTAGGACAGATAACAGAACATCATCAATGTAATATGAGGTAAGACCTTTTAGCCTGATTATCAGCTGACGGGGCTCCTTGGGTTGGAAATGTTCCATCCATTTCAGTTAGTTCATCACACACACACAAACACACACACACAGAGAGAGAGAGAGAGAGAGATTTAAGAAACTGGCTCATGAGATAGTGAAGGTTCCAGTCCGTCTTTTTTCTTTATTTTAATTTTTTTATTTTAAAGGTGTGGGGTACAATTCAGGATTAGGCATACAAGTGGTCATCATACAGGTAAAGTTTGAGCCTCCCTTTGTCTCCATTTCACCTAGTCTGAGATCAGGACTGTCCGTCTTTTTTCTATTTAGGCCCTCAGCTGGTTGGCTGAGGCCCAGTCACTCTGTGAAAGTTAATCTACTTTACTCAAAGTTCACCAATTTAAACGTTCCTCTCATCCAACACATATCTTCACAGAAACACTTAAAATAATGTTTGATCCAGATACCTAAGTATCTGGACAGCCAAGTGGACACGTAAAATCAACCATCCCATTGAATCATCCACAAGCAATGTCCTGCAGAGAGGTTGGTTCCTGGTGTTTCCAGAGCTCCCCTGGTCTCCCTCCTTCCTGAGGCTGCAGGAGTTTTCTCCTGTGAGCTGTAAGCCCCTCCAGTATCCTGAACTACACCAATGAAAACTCCGAGTGGGTTTCTCTTTCTTAAAAGAAAAAGAGAGTGAGACGGGAAGAAAAAAGGAGAATAACAGTATTCTTAAGTGGCAGAGGTGCAATAAATAAGCCAAATGCACACAGAGCCTGGCCTGGCATATAATTCCCCAATACTGGGCTGAGCAATGTCACGTCAAGCAATTCCTTTTTCACAACCTCATGGAATGCTTAAGTGTGGCTTTTCTTTACCCAAGTGCCCCGTGGCTCTTTGTTAAGGCGATGAATAGTCATGTTGTAAGTCTCCCGTGAGCTCCTGAAATTGTATATTTTCTTTTATTTTTTCCACAGTCAAGGGTAGTTTATTAATTTGTGTCAGTGAAAAGCTCCCGAATGGTGCCCCAGAGGGCCCCTCTAAACCTGAAGGATGAGTTTGGGATTTGTTCTTATCCAGATTAAAAGCAACCGTATTTCCCAAGCTCGGACCTTTGCTAAAATTGAGCAAGAACAGAACTGGCTTTTCTGCAAACACGCTGAGTATTGGGAGCCGACAGAAGTCGTTATTTACAGGCTTCTCTAGCCTGCAAAGTCACACACAGATACTTCAGCCTGAATGGAATACTTAATCAATGATAGGAAATCACTTGCAAAGAAGAAAGATGGTTTAAAAAGAAACCCAAGTAATTGCAGCAAGAAAAATAACCTCTAAATTTATTAGGAAAATTACTTGCTAACTCTAACCCCAGAATGGAGAGAAAGAAAAAAGCTGAAATGGAAAGAGCCCAAAGATAACCTCCAGGCTCATGTCCAGGTATGTGCTTATTATATAGACTCTTGGCATTTATTGGAAACCTTTAAGGTTGTGACACAAAATGTTAGGCCAATGTTCACATTGATTCCTAATAAAGAGAACTCACCAATAAATTAAGTTAAACCTAATAAAATAACCCCACACTTAAGAACCTTTTCCATCAATGAGGTGGTCAGATTACATCTTCAGTCATAAGTCATGTTGATAGCACAGACCCTTGACATAATGTGATAAAAAAAACCACTACGGTCTTCCTTCCAAAATCTAAAACTCTTGTTTAACAGTGAGAAAATCATCAAACAGAAATTGAGGAAGAATCTACAAAATAAGATGGAAGCCTTGACTACTTTTTCTGGAAGGCTGGAGAGACATACACCAGAAGTGGTCAACTTGACATGCTGGTAGGATTGCCAAGAAGGGGTGACTTGATTTTTCCTTGGGACATTATTTAGGTTTCCTAAAGTATATTGTTTTTGCATTTTTAAAACATGTATTCATAAAAAGTACTTCTTTTTTGAAAGTAGTCCACACATCCATATAGCCAGTGAGAGAAGGCTCAGCATACAGCTTTGGAGGGGGAAAAAAAGGATCAACAGTCTCCTGCTTAAGACCTTTTGCTGTTCCCCACATTAAAAGTCTACAAAATAGCCTTTTGGAAAATGGTGTCATTAACACTCTCGAAGCTCTGAGATAGTCCAAATGATCTCTATGGAGACAGACAGCACAGCTTGAGGGCTGTGTTGATACCTGGAAACCCAGACAGTGTGGGATGCTGCTGTCCCTGAGGAGACAAAGCCCACATGTCCCTCCTGTAGGAAGGGACTGGCCCAGCCCACGTGAGTCTGCCTAGAAGCAGGGAGCCCCAAAATCCCCCTGCCAATCCAGGCAGCTGCTGGGGTGACACCAGCGGGCCTTGCAGTCTCAGCGCCTTGTGGGGTTGACATCCCTGCTGCCTGCAAGTGGCAGTAGTTTTATTAGTCCTGGTCCTTTTTTATACATCTTCAATCAGTAAGTGTCTAAGGAATGATCTACAACAGCAGTTCTCAAAGTGTGGTCCAGGGACCCCTGAGAGTTCCCTAGACACATTCAGGGGGTCCAGGAGGTCAAAACTCTGGTTATGAGATCACTAACATATTCTTGGCTCTCTCCCACTCTCATTCTCTCTCTAGTAGACAATGGAGTTTTTCAGGGGCTGCATGATGGACTATGGCAAGAGATCGAATGCAGAAGCAGAGACGAGAGTTCAGCTGTCTTCTATCAGTCAGACTCAAGGCCATCCCCCTGACCCTCCATTACATTTCCACCCACAGCCTGTCCTCATGTCAGCCTGGAAAGTCCCAATCTGGGAACTGTGGGCCGCTTCTCCTCTGCTAGTCCTCCCCGTGGATGCCCACCTCGTGCCTCTTGTCAGCCAAAAGGCTCACATCCACACTCTCTGTCCATGAAACTCACTCACAAACCAGCAGGAATCTCCTACTGTTCTAGAACACTCATCATGTTCTGCTTTGTATTATGTGTTTACTTTGCTGTTTCTCTAAAATCTCTATCAAGAAGTCATGTGCTTTGAGTAGACCTGTGTTTAGGTCTCCAAAGTGTACAAAACATTTTCAATATGCTGGCATATAGGCTTCTCATAAACCTTCTAGAAGGGTGCATTTCTGTCCCCCCACTTCAGATGAGGGCACTGAGACTCACAGGAGTTTTCCAGAGGTAACACATTTGATGTGTGGTCAGGCTGGGTTTCAAACCTAGGTCTCTGGACCTAGATTCTACTACCCGGACTGATCCCACGTGAAAAGTCTGAGCAGAGTTTTGCAGACCTGGAGGGGCAGGAGTGATTCCTTTTTGTCCATCTGCTATTTGACTCTCACTTCATATGATACTCTCACACCTGAAGAGCCTTTTGAAAGTTTTTAATGCGTTTTTAAGGGTAAAGGGGCAATTAATGTTCTGGGACCACTGAATCCTGGAAAGATTTTTTACAAAGAAAACAGGTGGCTCAGCCTGTAATCCCGCACTTTGGGAGGCTACGGTGAGTGGATTGCCTGAGCCCGCGGGTCCGAGACCCGCCTGGGCAGCTTGGCAAGCCCTCATCTCTACAATGAATCAAAAAATCAGCCGGGCGTGGTAGCGCATGCCTGTAATTCCGGCTACTCGGAAGGCTGGGGAGGCTGCGGTGGCCGGGAGCGGCCACTGCACTCCAGTCTGGGTGACGGAGTGAAACTCCAACTCAAAAAAAAGAAAAGAAAAGAAAAGAAAACAGGTGACAAAAATATGTGGCTCTTCAATTTCAAATGTCAGACTCCCTTGAGATTATATTATCTTGCTGAAAGCCTCTTTATACTTGATGTCTTTGTCATGTTTATTTTGTACATTTATAGCAATTCATATACTTTTGTAAGAAATTTTATACAAGGAGATAAATGCTATGGCATAATATTGAATAACTATTTGAGTCCCCAAGTAAGATAGGTATTATTGCTTCAATATGCAGCTGTAATCACAGTGTAAGTAGCTTGCATGAGGTCACATAATGATTCAGTGGAAAAGCCAAGAATAAAATTATCCTTACCCTTCTCCCATTTCTCTGCTAAAACACATTTTTTATAAATCATTTACAAGGCATTTGAAATTCTGTAGGAAATCAGTATTCATGGTTGTATTATTCTCATCTTTTTTTTCAGTTTCTGACTTCCAAATAAAGATAAGAAGAATATTTTGCCAAGGTTCAGGCTGCTTAATTTTTCTTCAAATATCCTTAAGTAAAGTATAACCTCATGTAACTGAAACTGACCTACATTACTTTTGAAAAATACCTGAAAGTGTGACCGAGTGACAAGTCGAGGCCCAGAGAAATCCCAAATATTCCTTGCTTGTGTGCCTGTGTGCGTGCACGTAAGATGTGATGTTCTATCATTTTTCTTTGACTTTGGGACACATGTATCCTCTCCAAGTATTGTATGTGTATGTGTGTCAAATAAATTACATTTAAATTAACATTATTTAAAGGCTACATAATATAATTAAAAAATTCTGGTTGAGAATGATTGATGCCCTCTCTTTATGAGCAGGATCAGCAATAGAAGAGAAATTCTGTCACTCTCTGAGTCCATTTTTTGCTGCTATCACAGAATGTTGGAGATTGTATAATTTATTTAAAAAAACATTTATTTCTTCCTGTTCGGGAGGTTGGGGAGTCCAAGGTCAAGGGTCCTATGACTGGTGACTGCTTTCTTGCGGCATCATCTCAAGGCACAAGGCAGAAAGGCAAGAGAACATACAGGAGAGGAAGAGTGGAGAGTACTGAACTCATTCTCTTATCAGGAACCCACTCCCAAGATAATGAGCCCACTCCTTCAATAACAGCCTTAATTAATTCATGAGAACAGAGCCTGTGTGACACAATGACTTCTTAAAGACCCCACCTCTCAACACCATCACCTGGGGATTCAGTTTTCAACACATGAACTTTGGGGGACACATTCAAACCACAGCAGTAGTGAATAAGACTACAGACATTCTCACCCATCTATAAGACAACAGCACAAGAAGACAGAACGTGGGGACCAGCCTGGAATAAGAAAGCAATTTAATACAGTCTGGGACAATTCATGTATTTCAAGCACGGTGATTTTAAAAACTCCCTGTACAGTAATAAACAACGCATTCTCTAGTAGTACATTATGGCTTACAAAGCACTTTTTTGATTACGTGTCTCACTCTGTCACCCAGGCTGGAATGTGATGGCACACTCACGGACACCGGAGCCTTGACCTAATGGGCTCAGGTGATCTTTCCCCCAGAGTAGCTGGTACCACAGGCGTGCTCCACCACACCTGGCTAATTTTTTGATTATTGTAGAGACAAGGCCTCACCAAGTTGACCAGGTTGCTCTCGACTCCCTGGACTCAGGCAATTTTCTCACCTCTGACTCCCAAAGTACCCCACCTCTCAACATCATCACACGGGGGATTCATTGTGCCCAGTTACAAAGCACTTTCAAAGGTATGACCAGTACGGGTCACCCCATACTAGCTACCGATCCTGGAGTCCCACAGGTTTAATTTCTCCATCAAGAAGGGCAGAGAACTCCCTGTGTCTAAGAATCCTTTGGGGAGTAAATGGGATGATTCAATGTTGAATAAGTCTCATCAGGGTTAGTCAAAGCCCTGAATTCTCACAGCACCCCTGAGAGAGGTACTAGCATTCATGTCTCTGATTTTCAGATAAGGAAACTGAGATCAGAAAGGTTAGTGATGCAACCACAGTTACAAAATATACACATGGAGAAGGACACATACATTTTCTGTTTCCTCTTTGGAAACTTTCCCAGTGCTTACAGTATTCACGTTAAGTAGTGGTTTAGATTCCATACCATTTGGGATTCGAAAACAGTTTATTTCGAGAAGAAGAAACATCTCCCAAACTCTATTCAGGAGTTAGCCAACAGTGGGGGACAATGGGATTGAGGCTTAGACAACCCAGCTTTTGATCCCAGCTCATATTGACCAGAGTTGTATTTTAACATAAGTCCAACAAGCCGGGTGTAGGGGCTCACACCTCTTATCCCAGCACTTTTGGGAGCTGAGGTGAGAGGACTGACCCAGCCTAGGATTTGAGACCAGGCTGGGCAACTTGGCAAGACCTCGTCTCTACAATAAATCAAAAAATTTAGCCAGGCACGGTGGCATGGCCTGTAGTTCCAGGTACTTGGAAGTCTGAGGCAGAAGGATGGCCTGAGCCCAGCTGGTCAAGGCTGCGGTGGCAGTGAGCATGCCACTGCACTCCAGCCTGGGCAACAGAGTGAGACCCTGCCTCAAAACAAACAAACAGGTCCAACAATCCTCTTCTCCATTTTGTTCTCTTCTCCATTTTGTTTGCTTTTGTTTTTCTTGATAAAATGGGTTAACTTGTCTTTTTTCCAGTTATTGTGAGAGTCAAATAAGAGTATTCATTCAACAATTCTAATCATATCCATTGAGCATACACATCTGCACAGAAAGTTTCCAGTGGGTGATACCTAGAATTTATTCTCAGCATCTCAGCCTGGTGGGGCTGAACACCCCCCATGCATGCACACGCACACACACACACGTACACACACAAATGCACACACATACAAGTGTTCATGATTGAAAGCAAATTATCAGAAAACATTAGCTGCAGCATGGTTGTCATCCAGAGTGTCTCAACCAGTATAATAGGTCACAGGCAAAGATGCAGATCCTGTCAGGCCTCAGGGTAGCCCAGTGGCGTCTGGGGCGCCAGCACCCCTAGGACCCCCTACTCCTTCCTCCAAAGGCTCCTTGCTTCACCTTGTGGTCCCTACCAATAGTATTTGTTAGTGTGTCTGAGATATCATCACTCATAACATGCAGTTTTATTTATGTACCCCTAAGGGAAAAAACGCTGCCAATTAAACTGGATCCAATGTTTTCTTTCTTTTTTTTTGAGTTGGATTTCACTCTGTCGCTCAGACTGGAATGTAGTGGCCGCTCCCGGCCACTGCAGCCTTGACCTTCCAAGTAAAGTAGCTGGAACTACAGGCGTGCGCTACCACGCCCGGCTAATTTTTTGATTTATTGTAGAGATGAGGTCTTGCCAAGTTGCCCAGGCGGGTCTCGAACCCGCGGGCTCAGGCAATCCACTCACTTCAGCCTCCCAAAGTGCGGGATTACAGGCTGAGCCACCGAGCCCGGCTCCAGTGTTTTCTTTCAACCTGAATTTTTTACTTTATACTTCGGGGAAGTGGTTCTTTTGGACTTATTAAAACATATGTTTTTAACCATATATCACTTTTGCACAAACACAAATTGGTTAAAGTTTTGTTTGTTTGTTTGGAGTCAGGGTCTCACTTTGTCACCCAGGCTGGAGTGCAGTGACACAATCAGGCCTGACTGCAGCCTTGACTCCCTGGACTCAGGAGATCCTTCTGCCTCAGCCTCCTAAGTAGCTGGGACTACAGGAGTGCACTGCCACACCCAGATAATTTTTTAAAATTGTTATAGAGATCTTGTTATGTTGCCTGGAATGGTCTCAAACTCCTGGGCTCAAATGATCCTCCCATCTTGGCCTCCCTAAGCACTTGGATTACAGGCAGGAGTCACCTCACCGGGCTGGCTGTGTATTTGTAAAGCTTCAAGAATGTGAGCGATGTGGTGTCTTTTAAGAGTGCTCTGCTATTGATTTCAAGACTTTCTTCTAAGCTGTGGGCACCCATCTGCAAATTTTGACAAGAATGCTAGACACTGACAATCCAGACTGTGACTGCCACCTGGCCAACAGCAGATTCTGCTATTAGTGATGTTAAAATGGGGGGGGGGGGCAGATGCAAGATCAAGGTATGGTGTGAGCATTTCTAAGTGCGTCTTGAGGCACAAAGAGCTGGGCAGCACTGAGTTAGACAACAGGTGGAGACAGCAAGGAGGTGGTAAAAGGTGAGTCTGGGATTCAGAGGAAGGACAGAAACCGAGAAACAGGTCTGCAGAGTTAGCATCGGCAAAGCATGTGCATCTGTACAGGGCTGCATGTGACCATCTACAGAAAGTCTGGCTAGAGAAGAGAGCCCTCGCTGAGCCTCAGAATACTCAGATGGGTATACATCTGTAAGAAGGGGAACCAGCCAAGCCGGCTGAGAGTGAGCAGTCTGGGTGGTCCAGGAACTGGACGGGCACAACAGGCTGGTGGCACCTGAGAATTAAAGGAGGAGGCCGGCCAGCTACCTCGCGAGCCGCTGGGAGGCCAAAGGGAAAGAAAGTGAAGAATGACCATTGGATGTGGCAGCACGGAGGACATGGGTGACCGCAACGAAAGAGCTTCCCGTGGTTAGGGGCAGCCGCAGGGCAGCTAGATGAAAACCGGATGAACTAGACTGCAGGAGGGAATGAGAAGGGGTGAGGTGCTGAACCTCCCTGATCAGTTTTGTGGTCAAAGGCAAAAGTGCAGCCCCGAGAGGAGGGGGTCGTGTCCTCTCTCAAGATACCAGCAGGGACCGACAGATGGTGCAGTGGTGCAAGACAGACGCGAAGAGCAGGGGAAGGTCAGAGGGACTCGACCCAAGGGTCAGCTCTGGACGAATCGGGTGCCCTCGCAACGGGAAGGCCACCGCAGAGAGCACAGGCACGGATGTCACCGTCCAGGCGTCCCCGCGCGCCTTTTCTCGCTCAGCAACTCCTCCCCTTTGCATCGTCTTGTCACAAACCCGGGCTCCCCTCGAGCCCCCGGTCGCTCCCATCTGGGGTCTCATCTCCGCACTTCATTACGGCCCCTTCCTGCCGAGGCGTCTCAGCCCCGGGCGCCCGCCCGGTGCCGGCTCGGCCACCCCGCCGCCGTCCCCGTCTAGCCGGAGCCCCATGGGAGCCATCCTTCTGCAGGGCCCTTTTTAGCCTCCTGCGACTCCTCCCGCCCCCTGCGAGCCTCACCGCCCCACCGACACACCCCCCTGCCGCCTCTAACCCCAAACGCCTCCTCCCGCCATCTCCGGCCCCTCCCGCTACGCGCTCCGCCACCAAGTCCAACGTGGCGCTGCCGACTGCGCATGCTCTGTACACGCGCCTCGCGGGCTCGGCGGGGCGGGGCCGGGCCGCGGTGACGCCAGCGCGCACATCGCGGGTGGGCGGGGCCGCGCCACGTCGGCGGGCGGCGACCGCGCCCCCTCCCCGACGGCGGTGGTGAGTCGACTCGCGCGGCCCCGGCGCCCCACGCGCGCCGCTAGTTCGCTCCCTCCCCGGCGTGGCCCGCAAGCTCCCGCCTGGCGCGCTAACCGCTCCGCCGCCGCCGCCTGACCCCTGAGACACCCAGTGGCATCATGTCTTCGCCGCCCGAAGGGAAACTAGAGACTAAAGCTGGACACCCGCCCGCCGGTACTGCCTCGTTTCCACTTTCTCTCCGCGCGCGGGTGCCGAGGGCGGGCTCGAACCCGTGGTCGCCGGGGCTCGGGGGCGCCGGGCGGGGAAGGGCCCTGGTGGGGCCGCAGTGTGGGGTCCCACCGCCCTGAAGTCCCTGCGCGGAGGGACACTTAGGTTCTCGCAGGTGAGTGCGGGCTCGCCGGAGGGCTCGGTCTCATCCTAACACGAAACTTCTGCAGCCCGGGACGTGCCCATTCCTGAGAGTTTTAGCTCAACTCATTCCCGCCCTGTGAAGACTCATTTCTGTGTAAAGTATCCAAAGCATAGCCTGTACCTGTGGGAGTGGCGGGCAGATTAGAATGACTCGATTAAGCCCAGTTGCACAACTTTAAAAAAATTTTTTTGGCGGTTAATATTTACTAAGAATGTACAGGTGTTTTTTTTTTTAAGTAACAGAAACAATGGAAAGTCATTGTTGTTAATATCATGGTGGTGATTAATTATAGGCTGATGACAGCTCTTCATACCGACAGAAGAAGCAAAGGAACAGACATAATTTTTATCATTAGTCTCTCAAGATGACTTTTTCACCCCCAGTTTCTTCCTCATCCAGATTTTTCTAAAAAGTGCTTTTTCTTTTTCTTTTAAGCAAGTTCTAAACTTCTGAGCCAAGCAAGTTAAATCCGGGAAAGAGCCATCTTTCCTAGAACATGGGAGTCTAAGCAGCCTTTATATGTTCATGTCGCCTCCTCCTCTTTCTGGGCACAGTTCCTGTTTGCACTTTGGACTCTGTCCAAGCTGGTCGATTTCCATTTCTGCTCTCCTTTCGAGTGACAGTCAAGCCATATGGAAGGCACTGGTGAGAGAAGATCAAAGGCCTTGGGTCCCAGAAACCAAGTCGCCTCAATGTATGCGGTTCTCTTAGGGTCTTAATTGCACACCTTAGTGTTATAGAGTCAGTCTCCTAGCAACAGAAACCATAGCGAAACATGACTTCTTTTTGTGACAGTTTGGGCCCTCTTGTTACAGTAATGATTTCCATTACCTATGTCAGCTGTCCTCACTGTAGGGCAGGAATTCTCTGCCTCATCACAGTGAATAGGAGCGGTTCTTTAAATATGGTACGTAACAGAGGAGGCAATATTTTTCACTGATGACAGAGGCTCTCAACAACAAAACTAACTGGCACTGGGGAAGAAAGATGGCTGACTGATGCCAGAGGGCTTAAGAGGCATGAGGTTTTAGAAAGTCGTTCCACTGCAACAGAAAATTGACTTTGGAGGTGATGTTGTTTCATTGGTTTAAAAAAGTACCTCAAAGGGATTATTTTTTCTTTCTCATTCTTTTCAAAGGGATTTCCTTTAAGGAAAACCCTGACTTTCATTCCACCACAGCAGGTCCATGTCTGCTGTGGGCAGGAGTATTTTTGTTTACACATATGGCGGGGCTGTCTCCAGGACTGTGCAGCCACAGCCTGCTCTGGCTCTCCTGTCCCCAGGGTCGTGAGTTGCATTAAAGCGTATCTGTTGGAATGATACCAAATCAAAGTACAGTAATTAAACTGCATATAGAGACATATCCATACGGAGATTTTAAGATCCGAGGCATAAACTGTACACATTAACTCCCTGGGAGAAATTTCAAGCTGGACTCTTATTTTCTTTGAATTGAAAAGTAAACAGCCAGGCTTTGTGAATTACAAGCGAAACAACTTATTTATGCCTAAGAAGAGAGGAGGCAACTTATTGGTGCTGGTGAATGTGGGCTCTGAGATTTGAGGCTTCACTTCACACTTCTCTAGGGCTGAGGTTTGGGCCCAGTAATCTTCTGGGCAAATCACAGGGCGAGCACCTTTTCAGGGGTGACTCATTCATGGAGCATGCTAAAGCTCTGTACCTCGGGCTCTATTGCTTCCTTCTGTCCCTCTTCAGGGTCAGAGCCCCAGGGCAGTTAATCTCACAGTTCAATTCCTCAAGGGACTTCAAGGCAGCTTCTTTAGTCTTCCATTGTGAGCTCTTTAGGGTGACTGTCACCATCAGTCAGCATTCTCCAAGGCCAGTCAGTCTTGTCCAGAATTAGAGGAAGGCCTGACATTCTGGGCCCAGTGAGGTTGGCAGAAAGGTACCTCTGTAGGCTGCGGGATTCGGGCCTAACCGCAGAAAGAATCCTCAGATGTCCTACCGAGATTCCGTGGGAAAGCCTTTTTCAGGAGGAAGCTCATATTGTTCTTCTTTCGTCTGATGTTACCAGAAAGTCAACAGTTTTGCGGACTAGATATTAAAAAAAAAAAGACCAGGTGCAGTGGTTCACGCCTATAATCCCCACACTTTGGGAGTCTGAGGTGGGAGGATCGCTTGAGCCCAGGAGTTTGAGACCAGCCTGGGCAGCATACCAAGACCTCATCTCTACAAAAAATGAAAAAATAAAAATTTGCTGGCCATGGTGGCACACCTGTATCCTGGCTACTCAGGAGGCTGGGGTGGAAGGATCACCTGAACCCTGGAGGTGAGGCTGTGGTGAGCTGTGATCGTACCACTGTCCTCCAGCCGGGGCGACAAAGTAAGATCCCAACTCAAAAAAAAAAAAAAAATAGCAATCCACTATAAAAGATAATCATTAAGGATAGCCAAGAGCACAGTTCATAAATCAAAATAACTGCCTTAAAAATGTCAGGAACGCTTTCATTAAGTGCTTATGTTGGATAACAGACTTGTGCTTAACCTCAGTCGGAAATAATAAAATTCTCTTACGGTGACTATCTTCATGTTCTTTGGTGTTTTCTCTTTATTGCTGTCTGGGCCACATCCCCTCCTGGACGTTCCTGCACTTCCCTGTTTTCCTCCTCGCACCCATCTCCACCTGTCTGCCTCTCTTCTTGCCTCCTGGGCTGGGTCTGGTTGATATCTGTGTCCCCAGGGGCCATACCTGCCTGGCACAAAATCCTCACTCTTTCCTCGGGCCTCCTCTCACTTCCCCATAGCATGGCAGCCTGCAGCTTCCCTCCCCAGAGTGTGCCAGCCATGCAGGGGGACCTCAGAGGTACTCGCTGAAGTGTGCTGAGCAGCACCATGTACCGGCACCACCGTCCTAAGCACTTGGCACTTGAGCTCATTAAATTAGCGGTCATTTTACTATCAGGAGACCAAGGATGATGCTGTTTAAAAAAACTGTCCAGACCATATGGAATGTCTGGTGTCCTCTGAGCCAGTGACCCAGGGGGAGCGGCCGGAAAGGCCTTTGCCTTCTGGAACCTCAGCAGCCCCATGGAGGATTCTGTCGCTTGCCAGGTGCCTCCTGTCAAGGTGGAGGCTAGCAAGGCAGGTCGCAAAGGCTTCTGAGGAGTGTGGAGAAGGGCGCTGTGCAAATGCAGAGTGTTAGTTACGGGTGACGGATGGCTCTGCGTCACATTCTGGCAAATGTGCTGTCATCTGCAGTCCCCCATAAAGGGATCTGGTCCTAAAGATTTGAGACCTCACTGCTGCTCTTGTTGACAAAATATTTACAGAGAAATGGGGTGCGACTGCTTGCCTTACGAGTCATTGCAAATGCAGATTAGCAAAGTTAGAATTAGCACGATTCTTTCTGTTTCATCTAGCCCCAGTAATAGCATTCCACAGCAGAAGGGAGGGCGTAATTTTGAGCCCGCTATTACTCATTTCTGCCAGTCTTCTTGAGTCTTCAGCAGTGATGGGGGCAAAATCTTTGTGTTAAATACATTTCACTGGCCCTGTTCCCGTCCATTTCCCAGGGGAGCCAAAACCATACTCAGTGGAGTTCTCGTAAATCTGATGAGCGAGAGCTTTGAATGTTACTAGTTTTACTTATGGTTTTCTTTGAAAAGTACACTTTGCATGTCCTCTAGAAGTGAGTCAAGTGGAGATATAAGCATGATTGTATTTACCTAAAGTATGATGGAAAATAAAGCACGTTTCTTTTTTTCCCCCCAGTAACT
This sequence comes from Carlito syrichta, assembly GCF_000164805.1. Lineage (NCBI taxonomy): Eukaryota > Metazoa > Chordata > Mammalia > Primates > Tarsiidae > Carlito > Carlito syrichta. Next base: position 107,819 of record NW_007010849.1, on the reverse strand, counting down.
TCAAAGTAATTCAGTTCTCTGTTAGGTTAATTGATCAGCCAGGCATGAGTTAAGAGTACATTTCAAAGATTGTGAGTGACATCCTCCCTGAATTATTTTCCCGCAGGAAGGTTTCACTTATCTAGGCTGCTCTGTTGCTAGAAATGGAAAATTCATTTGCCTTTTTTTTTTTCTTTTGAGTCGGGTCTTGCTCTGTTGCCCAGGCTGGAGTGCAGTGGCACAGTCACTGCTCACCACAGCCTCAAACTCAGGTAGTCCTTCCTCCTCATTCCCCCAGGTAACTGGGACTACAGGCCTGTGCCACCCACCATACCTGGCTAATTTTTTTATTTTTTGTGGAGACAAAGTCTTACTGTGTTGCCTAGGCCAGTCTCCAACTCCTGGGCTCAAGCAGTCCTCCTGCCTTGACCTCTCAAAGAATTGGCGTTGCAGGTGTGAATTATCGCGCCTGGTCTTAATTCACCTTTATTGTCTTAACCATGCAGTCACAAATTTGCTAAGCATAATCAGTCTTGACCAATGATGGAAGGGTGCTGGTAAGAGGTCTGTTCTTGCTTCCAACTTGCCAAGGAAAAAAATACCTTTTATTTACTGCATTTTTTAAGAAGCTTCCTGTCAGAATAGCATGTGGCATTTCCTAGACACTCGTAGATGTCACGTCTGTTCCCTAGCCACTCTTGGTTATCTGCTTCTTCCGGTATCTTTGGTGCATGTTTTTTTCATTTCACCCTATGCCCTGTGCATACTTACTTGGTTTGGAGAAAGTTTAGCCCATTCCCAACGTCAGAAATCTTTTTGTTTTTATGGAGAATATTCATTTCTGTGTCATGTGGTAGATGAGCTGCAGAGAGTGGTGCTTGCTGTTTAACAGACCACCTATATTCTCCGTGGCAGACTGAATCCAGGTTTGCTTCTCTCCTGGGCAGTCCTCCTACAAGGAGCAATTCAGATGCCCAGGCCCCTCCCACTGTGTGACTCTACCATTTCAACACGTGGCTGCTACAAAGGGGTGGGGTGTACGTGGTGGGGTATCATGCTGGGGACTTTACCGTGCAGGCTAGAGTGGCACACACCACTGCATTTGTTTCCGATGGCTGCTGTAGCATGTCACCATCAACTTAAGTCGTATGACCTCACGGTTCTGGAGGTGAGAAGTCCAAAATGGATCTCACAGGGTGTTGGCAGGGCAGTTCCTCATGGAGGCTTTGGGGCGAATGCATCTTCTTGCCTTTTCCAGCCTTGACAGTTTGCCCACATTCATTGCCCTCATCCTCCATCTTCAAAGGCAGTAGTGACCAGTCATACCACACACGAGGACTCTGACTCTTCCGCCTCCCTTTTTCACATTCAAAGACCCTTAGGATTCCATGGGCCCGCCTGGATAATTCAGAATAATCTCTTTATTTTACTGGCAGCTCATGAGCAACTCTGATTTCATTTGCAACCTTCATTTCCATGTGACCCAGCATGTTCACAGGTTCCAAAGAGGAGTGGGAGGGGGGCATTATCCTACCTGCCAAATTCCCTTTTTCCCAATACCATTGCTAGGACCCAGTTCAGCATCCCCCGGGCAGTGGCACCGGAGGCTGGCAGTAGCAGTGGCAGTGGCAAACACCTGACTACTCCCTGCCTCAGCCATCTCCAGTGCCCAGTTCCCTGCAGCCCTTCCAGGGCTACTCTTCCCTACTCTCCCCTGAGCTTTTTGACTCGGCCACCCTTCATCCAGTGATACCCACGTGACTGCCCCTGCACTTCCCAGTTTGAAAGGCGCCCAGTCAGCCATCCAATGTGGTGTCTGTCCTGGCTGTCTCCACCCAGTTCGTCTTTTGGGTCAAAGCAGTGTCATGGAATGGAGCACATTCTTCTGTGGAAGACAGAGACATGGTCAGAGTCCAAGCTCTGTGGCCCTGGAGGTCATGCTGTGTCTCTGAACTTCATTTTCACCTCTCTAGTGGGATTATCCCATGTAATTCAGAGGCCACCCCACCTTCACAGGGTGTGGTTCTAAGCACAGAATAGTAGTTTCCCTTCTGTCTTCTTTAGTTTCTTTGGAGATGAAGTTGTCAGGGATGCAGGTTCAGGACTGACTTAGGGTCATTTTTTAGCGCAAGCTGCTACCACCTGATATGTGCACCCCAAAAGCCCCGCCGGGACTCCACAAAAATGGGAGGGGTGTCAGGATTCTGGTTGGAATCCCCCATCACTCGCGTCTTGATGGATCAGACTGTCGGTGCCCAGTCTCCACACATGTTCCTGCTGCCTCTTGCCCTTCGCCCCTCCGCTTGACTAGTCCCCCAACCCTTGGGTGCATGAGCATCCACAGACATGGCTCTCTGTCTGCTTAGTGGTTCTTCCCTCCTGGTGAAGCCTTTTCTCTTAACTAAGACCATGTCACCTTGTCCTGTTCCCATCAGCACGTGACACCCACCTAATCTCATTAATCTGGGGGTCCACTCCCTTTACCCTTTGCTTACCTGCCACTCCATCACTCCACCTGGAAGCCTTAGGCTTAATCCTAACCAGCAGCGCCAGTTGATTCTATTTTGTTCTTCCCACTACTGCAGTCCTCACAACCTTCCGTCTCTTCTTTTAGGTGGTCAGGCCTCGCTTTGAATAACATGTCAATTGCCCGTCTCAGGCAAGAACAGAGGTAGCATGCCCTGGCAAGTCATGCTCCAAACCTCCAGTGAATGCACTGGGGACATTTGTATGAGTTGACAGCCCTTCCTGTCTCCTGCTGGAAATTGCACTCTAGTCCACGGGACTCTCACAAAACTTCCCCTTCCATCTCCCCTCAGGGGAGTTTTCTAGCCTTGAGCATCAGCAAATAGCAAACCACTAGTGCCTCTCTTATAGCCAGGCATTCTACACCTGAGGGATGGCTGCTTGGGCCAAGGTCACATGTCGCCATGGCTTTCCTACTGAAGTCTGACTGTGGAGGACACTTCCTCCATGCCCTTCACCATTTGGGCAGGCAGCTGCTCTGCAGAGAGCTTTGCATCTCAGACTCATTTTCTTCCTTTGTCTAGGTTAGGGGTCCTCAACCCCTGGGTGATGGACCAATATTAGTCCATGGTCTGTTAAAAACCGGGCCGCACAGCAGGAGGTGAGTGGCAGGCAAGCAGAGCTCCACCTTCTGTTAGATCAGTGGTGACATTAGATTCTTCTAGGAACGGGAACCCTATTGTGAATTGTGCATGTGAGGGATCTAGGTTGGGCGCTCCTTATGAGAATGCCGAATGAGCCCCCTGCCCCTCATTTGTGGAAAAATTGTCTTCCAAGAAACTGGTCCCTGATGCCAAAAAGGTTGGGAACCGCTGATCTAGGTGATGTAACAACCAGCCTATCTCTATGCCGTTACTTTGTGCTGCCCTCGGAAGCCATGAGGCTCTGTTTCCTGTTAGGAGTCCAAGCAAGGAAAGACCTCCATGTGATTAGGGGTCAAATCCAGTCTGCTGCCTGTTAGCTGTGTGGTTTGGGGCAGTTGGCCTCCCCTCTTCATGCTTCAGGATCTACTCCATGGGGTGGCCGTACAGTGGGAGGATGTGTGGACCATGGCTAGAGCGGTACCTGTCACAGAGTGGTGATAAAAACAGAAGCTGGAGAGCTAGCCAGGGTTTGTGATTCTCCAGAAGCTTGCTTACTTAGGGTGTGGTGTGATGGCGGTCCTGGGGGGAGGTCAGCTGACCACATGATCAGCACCAGGGTGGGCAGGCACTTTACAGGGTTCTCCTCCAGTCCTCAGCAGCCTGTAGGGCAGGGCCCTATGAGGAAACTGCAAAGAAAAGACCGTAAGGCTCCCAGGACTGTAAGTGCTAAATGATAATTTTTAAAACCCACTTAAATTAGCTCAATAAGGGTACCTTATCTCAGACCAGGCAAAGTAGAGACCAAAGGGAGGCCCAAACTTTACCTGTACGGTGTCCACTTGTATACCTAATCCTGAATTGTACCCTATATCTTTAAAATAAAATTTTAAAAAGTATGAAACATACAAAAAAAAGACTGGCTCACAGTTGAGCACGTCCCATATGCCAGGCACTGATTGAGGTTTCATGTATGCTAACTCATTTAATCCTTAGCTGTGCACAGACAGAGAACCCTGAGCCACAGGGAGCTCCAGGAATTTGCCCAGACACACACACATGCACACATACACGTACACAAGTTCACACATGCACACATGGGCAGAACTGGGATTTGAACCCAAGGGTCTGACTCCAAGATGAAGTGCACAGCACTTCTGCTAAGAGGAAGCTTGTTATTCTTTAAATCTGTGCTTTGAGTTGGAATCTCAATCTGTGGCCCAGACTGGAGTGCAGTAGCACGATCATGGCTCACCACAGCCTCAACGATCCTTCCTCCCAGCCTCCTGAGTAGCTGGGACTACAGGCACACACCACCATCATGGCTAATCTGTTTTGTGTGTATTTTTTGTTGTTTTGTTTTTGTGTGTGTGTGTGTTCTGCTGACCTGTGATGGGGAGGAACAAAAGTTTTCAGCAGAAGGCGGCGATCAAAATTAACACACGCCTGAACTGCAGTGACTCAAGACCATGCGGTATGCTCTTCTGCCTAAGAGATGAAGTCTGTCTAGGCTAGTCTTGAACTCCTGGGCTCAAGCAGTTCTCCCACCTTGCCCTCCCAAAGTGCTGGGTTTACAGGTGTAAGCCACCACATGCCTGACCCTTATTCTTTTTTCCCTCCCAAAGTGCTGGGTTTACAGGTGTAAGCCACCACATGCCTGACCCTTATTCTTTTTTTTTTTTTTTTTTTTAGTTGGAG